>NC_037672.1:165211492-165398015 GCF_003255815.1 Theropithecus gelada | reverse complement strand
AAAAAAAAAAAAAAAAAAAAAAAAAAAAACTAGCCGGGCGAGGTGGCGGGCGCCTGTAGTCCCAGCTACTCCTGACGCTGAGGCAGGAGAATGGCGTGAACCCGGGAGGTGGAGCTTGCAGTGAGCCGAGATCGCGCCATGGCACTCCAGCCTAGGTGACAGAGCGAGACTCAGTCTCAAAAAAAAAAAAAAAAAAAAGAAAACCTTTTCAATGCTGATATGGTTAGGCTTTGTGTCTCCACCTAAATCTCATCTTGAATTGTAATCCCGTAATCCCCACGTGTCAAGGGAGAGACCAGGTGAAGGTAATTGAATCGTGGGGGCGGTTTCCCCATGCTGGTCTCGTGATAATGAGTGAGTTCTCACGAGATCTGATGGTTTTATAAGGGGCTCTTCCGCTGTTTGCTTGGCACGTGTTCCTGCCTTGCGCTGCCTGGCGGAGGAGGTGTCTTGCTTCCCCTTTGCCTTCGGCCATAATTGTTAGTTTTCCTGAGACCTCTCCAACTGTGAGTCAATTAAACCTCTTTCCTTTATAAATTACCTAATCTCAGACAGTTCTTTATAGCAGCGTGAACACGGTCAAATACAAATGCTGGAATGTTTTAAAAGGTAATCCCAGGAAAGTAATAATGCAGGAGGCCCATGATCTGTGGCTTAATGCCTTAGGTGCCCAGAGACCTTTATCCTAAGCAGAGGGAAAATCTTGTTACAGGGTTTTTGCAAACTGAGAAGAAAGCCTTCTGTAGCATGTCATTTCGTTTTGTTTTGTTTTGCTGGAAGGGCAACAGGAATCTAAGTGGAACATCAGAAGTCAGGGGTCTTTTGGGAGAGTCCTGAGTAGCAGGTGTCATAGATCTGGCATAATTAGATTATTAAAATGAACACCTGAACCAAGGGGAACAGAAAGCTTTTAACCTTAAGATTCCAGACCATTCTCTTTGACTCTTTTTTATCAAAACAAATAAAGGAGTATAAGTTAAAATGTATTCAGTGAAGTCTCTAACCGGCACCAAGATACTGAGAGTTCTTTAAGTCTTGGAAATTACACACCACGTTGCTTATGTGATTTTTAATGCGATGATGTAATAGTTGTATTTTTATGTACAAAGAATATGAGCCTGGATTGTGTGCTAAATTCCTGCTTTTGCTGAGTTACCTTCTGTAAGACTAATTTTTGGAAACCTGCCGTTGATATGTCTACCTTATTTCATTTTAAGAATAATGGTTAAGAATTCTGAACTTTTATAGATTTTTGATACAGATAGCATAAAGGAGGACTATTGGTCAGATATTTGTAGAGGTGGCTATAGCTCCCTTTATTTGCCTAAACTTGCTGAGTTTCTTAATAGGGGTGCAATGGGTATTCAAATGGAACAGTTCTCACCATGGTAGCTTCAGTATTGCAAGGTGTTAAACACCCCATCCTACTAAATGCCACAATCACTTTTCAGCCATTGTGATACCCACCATATGATAACTCTGCACATTTCCAACCTCTTCTTGGAAAGCGGTGTACGCATACACCCCTGAAGTCTTCCCCTAGCCCCAGCCACCACCACATAAGAACCACTAGCCTAGGATATGTGGGTTCAGTTATCTGAATCTCAATTACAGAAAATTAATAGAGCTTCTGATAGTAGAAGGTGAACCCAATTAAGAATTAAGAAATGTAGACTGTAGTTTGAATACTGAATATTTTGGAAAATCATTGAATTATCTGAAGCTCAGTTTACTCAATTATTAAGTGGTAATCCACCCTCTCTCCCATTTAAACCACTTAATTCTTGTGAAAATCAAGAGATCTTATGTACCTTAAAATACTTTAAGAAGTGTAAAGACCTATATAAGGAAATAATATAGTCATTCCTCCATATCTGTGGGGGAGTGGTTCCAGGACCTCCCTTGGATACCAAAATTCAGAGATGCTAAAGTTCCTGATATAAAATGATGTAGTATTTACATAAAACCTTATGCACATCCTCCAGTATACCTTAAATCACCTCCAGATTACTCAAAATACCTAATATGATATGACTGCTATGTAAATAGTTGCTACACTGTATTATTAAGGAATAATCACAAGAAAAAAGGTCTGTAAATGTTCAGTACAGACACTATTATTTTTTCAAATATTTTCAATCTGAGGTTGGTTGAATCCACAGATGCAGATATGGAGGTTGTATTCGGAATAATCCTCAGTAGTCATTTTCTTTGGGTAATGTGATAAATGACAGCCAATTAGTATGAGATAACCTATTATGTACACTGTTCTAGTAGCTATAGAGGATTCAAAGGATAATAAGACAGAATTGGTGCCCCTGTGGCTGTCATGACTACAGAGGGAAAGATACAATGTATGTGGTTGAAAAGATGACAGTCTGGAGTTAATAAATGATTAGAAGCAGACGTGGGCTATTAGCAATATGTACTGGAGAAGTTCAGAAGAGAAAATGTGTTCAATGGAAGATACAAAAGCCAAAAATGATGAAGGAACCACTTCCCCTATTATACCATTTGAAATGAATAGTTCTCTTTCATCATCATACATATTAGAAAAGTATCAATCTTCTCCATATGCATATTTTATAGGTCATAGATCTTGAGAATATAAATGATTAACACTTTTTTCTGTGGGAAATATTATCAGATAACAATTCATTTCCCTAATAAGGCAGACAAGAAATGATTGAAGGGCAAGGAGGTATTAGCCTCATAGTGCCACTGTTAATATGTCCTCTGACTGACTCTCAGATGAACGTGTTTGCTGCCGGTGTTTTTGTCTTCCCTGTCTGGTCTCTGGCTGTGGTCTTCCTCCTGGGGCTTCGGTCTCACCTCTGTGTCCTGACTTCAGCCCGTCTTTTCCTTGAACTTAGTATTCCTGGTTCAGGAATTGACCTCAGCTTGGAATTCTGGAGACTCATCTCTAAGGGGTGGACTCCTTGACTCCATGTTTTCTCCAGAAATCTAGATAAAGTGCAGCCTTGCAAGAGGTCTTCTACCTTTGCCTTGCTTAATATGTTAAAAGCCCCTTGGTAACAAAGAGATGCCCATATGAGAACAGCTTAATGAACCATAGTATATTATACAAGATTATTTGACCATTCAAATATTTATTAACCTGAAATTCCTGAAGAAGAGATGACATTGTTAGTTGTCAAAAACTTGCATTTCAATTCTTCCTTCTTGTCTTCTTCAATGTGGCAAATCCTTCTCCTTTTTGGAGAAAATGTCCTCCTCTAGCTGTGACATTGATCTCTCTAGATCCTCCTTTCCGTATGAACACTCCTTCTCCTGCGGCACTGGCTTCTCTTCCCTCAGCTTCCCCTAGTGTAGGCTCTCCACATGGATCTATCATGAGTCCTTTTCTTTCTTGTCTGCTCACCCCACAGCCCAGCTATCTCTCAGTCAACATCTCTCCCAAGCTCCAGCCCCCATTTCAGACCACAGGCAAGACCCTTTATATGAATGCTCTTCCTATACCTCAGACTCAAGTCTGTAGTGTAAACATTGTATGGACTTCTCCCTAACATCTGACAGAAATCTGTCCCTCCTTTGGTCTTTCTCATCTGAATGGCATAATTGTGTATCTAGTCATTCAGGCTTGTAGGAATCACCTTTATTGTTTTTCTCCTTTATTCTTGATTTCAATAACTCACCAAATCATGAAAAATATCTTCAAAACATTCCTTGATTCAGGCCCCTCATTTCTATTACTGTAGGTTCTTCTCGTCTCGGTTTCTTGCCAACGACCGTTATAATAACATTCTAATTGAGGTAACAGCGTCTAGTCTCTTTGCCTTCTAATTAATTCTGTCCATGGATAGAATTAATTAGAAGGGAAAGAGATTTTAAAAGAATTTAGTTATAAAAGTAATAAAAGATGATCTTACAAATTAAAACAATAGCAAGGTAGAAAGTAAAAAGCGAGTCTTCTCCCTCAACTCCCAAAGGTTTGATGTATATTTTTCCAGATGTCTTTCTAAAACATATACACACAAATATGCTTTGCATTATTGTCCTCAAGGGTTTTAGTGCTTCTGGTGAAATGTCAGGTGTTAGTCTGATTCTTCATTTTGGGTAACGTATTTTAACTCTTTAGAAGCTTTTAGAATTGTCTCTTCATCTTGAAATTGCATCAAGAGCTTTATTACTTTTTAAACATCTATCCTGCCCAATGCTTGATTAATGTGTCTTTCAATCAATCAGAAGGTTCCTGTATTTCTTCAGCAAAAGCTAATTTTCTTCTAATATTTCTTTCAATGGTTTCCCTTTCTTTTATTATCTCTGATTTCTTCTTATGGAATTCTACTGAATGCACCTTGGCCTCCATGAATCTCCCTCAAGTCTCTATCCTTTTCCCCTATTTATGATGTCTTTTCCTGTGTGATCTACATTTTAAGAAATGTAATTTTTTCATCTACAAGATAATTATCATTATCCTCTGATTTTTCAGACAATCCTCTGAAATTTTTACTTACATAATTCTAATTTTATTATGTCCTACTTCTTCCCAAAACAATATAGTTTTATTTTTATTGATGTTGTATTTTTCTATTGTTAGTTGGGATTTAAAAATCTTCTTTTCTAAAATTTTTTCTTGAGATACCTCAGCTTCTTCTTGGATTGGTCCTATTTGTTCATTTTGGTGGAGACAGAGAAACCAAGTTCTTGTTTTCCTGTAATATCTGGCTATTCTGATAGTTCGATTATGTTTACAAATGAAGACTCAGGAGGACTGGTATAAGTAATGTGCTATGTTTCCTATGAAGTAGGGAAGATCTTATTTCCCTGTAGGGAATAAGAGTAGGGCTTTTGGAGAACGAGATCATATCCCTTGCAGGGATGTGCATGGAGCTGGAGGCCGTTATCCTTAGCAAACTAGCACAGGAGCAGAAAACCAAATACCGCACATTCTCACTTATAAGTGGGAGCTAAATGATAAAAACACATGGACACATAGCAGGGAACAACAGATACTGGGGCCTACCAGAGGGTGAAGGATGGGAGGAGGCAGAGGATCAGGAAAAATAACTAATGGGTACTAGGCTTAATACCTGGGTGCTGAAATAATCTGTACAACAAAGCCCCAAGACACAAGTTTACCTGTGTAACAAATCTGCACTTGTACTCATGAACTTAAAGGTTAAAAGAAAATAAAATAAGAGAAGTAAAAATCTTAAAAAAAAAAAAGAAAAAAAGAAAAAAAGAGGGCTTTTGGAAGATTCCCCTTCCCCTATAAAACTCCAAACCTTCAATTGCCAAAGCAGGAAAGGATTTACTTCAGAGATAGAGTGGTTCTCTGTTTAACATGCCCTCTGTAGGGCGGCTGTTTTTGTTGACCTGGTGGCCAATACCTTATGAAGACAGTGTTTTTACCTACATTGTATCTTCATTGTAGTAGCATCAAGGTGAGGGAGGGTTTTTCTATCAGCATTCATGATTTTTCAGTGAGTATTCCTTAAGCATGCATGGCCTGACTTTTTTGGTTCACTGTATAAGCTTCACTTCCTGAGTTTCTTAGGCCGATCTTCTTTTGTCATGGGGACAGAAGATATGTGAATGGTATCACTCAGTGTCCACTGTTAGTCATTCACACCTGCCGAGTTTTCAACTTTGCTCTCGTCTGGAGTGCTGGACACTGATAATGGAATTGGTATTACATCACTCGTCTGCTTTAGGATGAATTCCATCTTTACCTGGGATATCCTGTCCAAAAATTTGAAGGCAGCCTTTCATCTCTGTAATTTGTTCAGGCAAAATAATCATAATGTTCTGGGTGTAACCATCCATTTCAGATCGATCATCATCAGCTTAAAATTTATAGCTAGTCTACTTAAGCATTTTTTTTGTTACTTCAAAGCAGTCTTATTACCATTCTGACAAATAGTAGAAAAAGGGGAAAAAATCACCACATGGTCCCACAGTTATATATTTTCACACATACATAATCAAGAAATCTTACTACTGTAAGCAGTCCCTAATAATATCATAACCATTATTATTTTCCAGGCCTTTTTATTCATGCCTTGAATTAGGGGTATTTGACAAAAGGGTGAATATTTTTAAAGTATGCTCTGTAATTTGCACAAACACTTCTTCCAGAGACTGGATTCTCTGTTGGGAATATCTAGGTATCAGATGGTGCCAAGACTTCAGAGGAGGGGGACATTCCCTGTTTATTAGAGGGAAAAGAATCTAGAGCTTCTACTGTAGTCCAGGTTAGAGAAAGCTGAGAAGAAAGGGCAGTTTGGAGAGAGAGGTGAACAGTGGTCATTCATGGTTATCGGAGAATGTGAATGTCTTAAAATGATATTTAGCTTTCCAGATGATCTGCCTTCTTGGCTCACTTACAGATTGTGAGCTTTCCTGTGATGTAAGTTCCTCATCTGTCTCCTTTCACACCATCTTCTGTGAAGTTTATTTGACTCATAAATGTGAATAAAAAATTGTTAAATGTGACCTCAAAGAGACGGTGCACTTTTACATCTGAGTCCACTCGATGCATCACAGAAGCAGCACATGCAGCAGCAGGAGTCCAATAGGTGAGAAAAGATATGGAAGACATGCTTTGAACTTTCACAAACCATAAAATTGGTGAGGGGAGGAGCCAATTATATCAATATTGTGAGAGGCAGGAACTTCCCGTTGCAGGTGTCTATCACTCTCCTGCAGTTCTAGGTTTATTGAAGGGATGGATTGAGTCTTTGTACCCTCCAATACCCAACAGAGCTTTACCCTCAAGGAGTGTTTTATAAATGTCTATCACATGCATAACATATTCCAAATGCATGTAATGGACATCAATAATAAGATGAGAGAATAAGGACAGAGGCCTTATCTGCAAAGAAATATTTTGTTTAATGAGAAGGTTGAGATTGTTGGCTAAAATATCAGACTTCCAGATTTTGAGACCTTAACTATCTTCCTTTATTACCAATTGCAGTAGATAAATTAGAGTTAGCTATTGTTACTCCATTTCTATCAAACTATATTCATTCACTATTCTGGAGAGTAAATCCTCAAACACTTCTTCTAATTCTTTACAGTATGTAATTGTCCTTCTTCTAATTCTTTGCAGTATGTAATTGTTCTAACAGAGAACCAGAGCGCCATAGTAATAATGAAATATAAAATATTGTTAAATGCACCATTTAGAGTCGTGGGAAACCTAGTTGAGAAACATAAAATTCGTTTGACGTTTACACACACTGTACAGGGGCTGGGTTTCATTAAAATGAAAATAAACATGTAAGCCAATGTTTTAGATGAAGAAGGTATATGCTTTGCTTTAGTTGCAACAACTACTTCTTTATTTATTTTCTTTTAGCCTGTTTTTTATTTTTAAAAACAAAAATATCAATACTTAGTCATTATTTTGTCTGTAATTGTTTGATTTAAAATTATAACAGCTTTATTTGATTTTTGTAATTGTCTTTTGTCTGCTGAGAACTCCCACTACAGAAGCCATGGTTGAATTGGATCTTAGATAGTTTTTGGTAATAAAATGTCTCAAAAAACATTTTTATATTAAATGATTGTTCTTAGGTTTTAATAAAACAGATGTAAGTTAAACATAATGATTTACCAGATTCATTTTTTTGGCGGGAAATCTAGCTGAAGGCTTTCCATCGTCATGTGCTAATGCAGTTCAGTGAGAGCCTGGGGAGGCCATGCCCTTCTTAATTGTGTACCACTCTCCTCCTTCACCTGGCTCCCTGCCCATGCACTCATACTATGCTGCAGGTTGCATGACAGAGGCAGGGAGTCAGATTTTGAAGAGAAAAACACTTTTTTTTTCTTGAGACAGAGTTTGGCTCTGTTGCTCAGGCTGGAGTGCATTGGCACAATCTCAGCTCTCTGCAACCTCCACCTCCTGGTTTCAAGCAATTCTCTTGCCTTAGTCTCCAGAGTAGCTGGGATTACAGGCATGTGCCACCTTGCCCAGCTAATTTTTTTGTATTTTTAGTAGAGGTGAGGTTTCACTTGGTTGGCCGACTCCTGGCCTCCAGTGATCCACCAGCCCCAGTCTCTCAAAGTGCTGGGATTACAGATGTGAGCCACCATGCCTGGCCCAAAGCGTAATTCTTAATGGCACACCTGGTTCTTATATTAGGTACTTCCTCCTTTCCATTGATCTGAATTCCTTTCTACCTTCCTTTTGGCGTGACTCCTAATTCAAACTGTAACCCTGTTGTGTCACACTCCTCATCCAAACTCCATGATATTCTGTATTCTTTATTCTCATTAGAGTTTACTCATTCCAGGATAACAGACGTGAAAAAAATGCCTGAGTTCCCTTGTGGTAGCCAGTCTTCAAATAGACTAGTAAGTGAGACAAAATAATAAATTGTTTTGAGCCATTAAGTTCTGGAGTGGTTTGTTATGTACCATTAAATAACTCAAGCACCACTTCAAATGTATGAATCACTCATGGTTACAAATTCCACCAAAGAGCCAACTTTTGGTGTTAATAATCCCAGACACATTACTATCGAGTTATGTCTTTGGGTAGTTTGTCTACCTCTCTGAGTCTCAGTTTTCTCACATCTAAAACATGTAATAACAGAGCCTACCCTACAGATCTTGCGAGAGAACTGGATGAGAGACAGTATATGAAGTCCTTTGTAAAAAATGCCAGACACATGTAGCACTCCATTAGTGTTAGTCATTTCATTTCTCATTGACAGAATGAATGAATGAGAAAATTCCACTTACAACATCTAATGTCTTTTTGGACTTTCACATCAATGTGATTCTTTTACTAAGTTGTAGAATTGGAGTTGAAGTTTGCTTAAAAAGTCTAAAAGCAAAACAGCGAGAAGTCATAGGGAATATAGAGCTGGAAAAGTAATTTTGAAGCTGTTTAACTTGCCTGTGAGTAATCCTTAGCAATTTCAGAGGAAAACATTTCAGGAATTGCTTGTGTCACCATATCTGCATAATAATTATGGATCATCACCATTTTAGGTATGGGCAATCAGGAGGAGGATGTAGCAGTTGTAGTCCCAGCTAGAAAGAGAGGGCACAAACAACACAAGGAGGCCTTCATGAAAAGATTAGATCTGAAGGTGTCCTCAGGGTATGAGGAAACCACAGGGATAAGGGATCACCTGGGGACTACAAAGCGGAATTGCTGCCACCCCTAACCCTAAAGGAACAGAGGGTGGATGTACTTTCCTAAACACAGGGAAGTTTGTGTTGAGTGGAGACCTTCATTTGACTTGGAGGACCAAAGCAAACCCACAGGAGGAAGATGGGACACTAAGTACCTTGAGTTCCTCTCTTTCTTCCTTCTGATCTGCCAGGGCTCTCCAGGACTTCGCCTAACCAGAAACCTGAAGGAGTCTGTTCTAGTCTACACGGATCAGCCACTTAGGGCAAGACAGTGGGGTGGAGAAGAGTGGGAAGAGGGGGATCTGTCAGGGTCTATGGAGGATGATGAGCTAGAGGATAATGGAGCAGAAGTAGTAAGGGCAGACTTAGGATCCTAATATTTAAAGACTTGTATTTTAATAATCTTAACATAGTTCTGTGGCAGCTTAAACCAAAGGAATATTTAAGTTTCTTGTCTGATCTATGAAGAAAGCCTTTATGAAGATGTATAGAACCCCAAAGAGGTTACTGTCTTTATTTCCTTCTGTATCCTACTGAAAGTCATAAGGAAGTAATGCCATGAGCATTACTCTTTTTTGTTGTTGTTGTTGCCCAGGCTGGAGTGCAATGGCGTGATCTCAGCTCATTGCAGTCTCTGCCTCCCGGGTTCAAGCGATTCTCCTGTCTCAGCCTCCTGAGTGGCTGGGATTACAGGCATGTGCCACCATGCCTGGCTAATTTTGTATTTTTAGTAGAGACAGGGTTTCTCCATGTTGGTCAGGCTGGTCTTGAACTCCCGACCTCAGGTGATCTGCCGGCCTCAGCCTCCCAATGTGCTGGGACCACGACTCTTCAACAATGACTCTTGTCACCTCGGAAGGATTGCTGTCGCATACATGTCTGTTATTGTGAGAACACACAATTTTTCACTGACAGCCGAGGCAAATGCCATGAGCAGCTGGCAAAGGAGGAGACTGTTGCATATTAATTTCATTCCCTGTGAGGTCTGATCTGGAACCATTTGGGATATGGATGTTGTAATGGTCTCTAGTACTCAACTATCACCAGCTCTGCCTTTTCTCATTGCTTCTTGGAACTGTTCCTCATGCCATCTGCTTCTAATCCTTCACCTTGTCTCTTTCAGATTGCCTTTCTGGAGCCCTCATTTGCTTCTCTTAATTTTTTTTTTTTTTTTAAACCCCTGGCTTCAAGCTTGCTTCCTGCTCTGATCACTAAGATCCACTTACTCTATTTGACTGACAAAATTATCCATACAGGTGAGGCTGTAAGAAAACACTCCAGGTGCTAAGAGCCTTGGGTAATTTCTAACACTTGCCCCCCATCATCCATTGGCTTTAAGCACAGATGATTAGTGCAGGTGTAGCATTGTGTTTGCATAATGAAAGGAAAACTAAATTGTGTTTCTATAGACCTACCTGAGGATACAAAGACCTCATGGCAGAAAGTGAGGCAAGAGGACAACAGATAGCATTAAATATGGGGAGTGAAAAAGGACTGATTTGCAATGTGGATGTGAGAGAGAGAATATGAACCCAATTCCTCTTTCATTTTGGATCATAATTTTCTTCAATTCCATGGATGTGAGAAAATTTAACATTTCAACCAGAAATGTAATGAAAAACTGTAATGAAAGACAGGTTTTGGCTGGGTTTGATCTTTTTCTGATTTGTCAAAATCCAAAGATCAAAATCTGAAAGCCAGAAAACCATCCAAAGGCAAAGAGAAGAAACACATGTGCGGCAGTTCAGAACTTGAAGATGACCCCATGAAGGGTCAAGAAACTGCTGAGACCAAATAGTACATTCTGAATTGCAGGTAGCTAAGAGCTGGCCTCATGTTCCAAAAAAACCCATAGTTCTTGAGATGTGTGTTGGAAGCCAAACTCTATACTCAGGGGCTGCTCCTAGGCCACGTTAGAAGACACAGCTTCCAACTCCAAGCCATTTTGCATAGTACACTGGATGAACAAATGTTAAGATTTTAAGATTTGCAGGTGAAAGGGACTAGATCAGTATACAATTTTAAAATTGGCAACATAAATGTTATGGTATACATTATATGTTATACGGTATATAATTATCTGTTGTATATTACACAGTGGTAGTAAAGTTACATTGATTTGTAGTAGGATAGAAACAGGTTGTTAATGGATTCATCATTTTACCTGCATTGGCCTAGTAGGATTTAGGAAAGAAAATACAATCCAAACACAATAGCTCTCATACTAGAGTGATTCTTCTGGTCCTTCTGTGGAATATCTTGTTTAAACTATTACTAAGAGTGATAGTATCTTTAATTTGAGGTATAACATTGGAATTTTCCATTAACAAATAGTAAAACAAATGGGGCGCTTACAACGTATGTGCCAATCCCCTCCAATTAAAAATTTCTCCCAAATGCTAGTATCTAGGATGAAAATGAATTGGTCAAGATATTTGCAGAGCTGAGTGTGTACAATGGGGCAGCACAGATGTTCGGTCAGTGAAACAGACCCCAAACTGAGGCACATCATCCTTCGTCTGCACACCTAACACTTAGATTTACTATACCATGTGGCCCTCTGATGAATTTTACTGTGGGCTGAAGAATCTCATTTTGATGTGCTCATTGACTTTTCCTGCAGTGACAACAGTCTCTCGTTCCAAAGTTAATTTGATTTCTTAAATCTTCATGCTTCCCTCTTATTAGCTCCCTGTTCAAAGTTAAAATTATTTATTTCATAAAAAAATCTTGCTGAATTGTGTTTTGCAATAGTCTTTTGTAGAAAAGGTATATCAGAAGTCACTTGAACTAAAGTGTGGTTGGGGCCCTTTCTTCCTTGATTTTAGGCAGCAATGCTGTGTCCTCTGACTTGGCACATGGAAGAATTCCGTGTTTCAGGATTCTGGCCAACATATGCCAACACATTCTTAATTAGAATGCTGGCAGCTAAACATAAGGATTAAATAGTACTATAACGGATTACAAATCATATCTGTTATATTCTGCTTGGGATCAGTGCTCTGTTTATAAGAGAAAGAGAGAAACCCATCAAAATGGCTTTGATAGAGGAGGCACTGTAACTCAGGCCCTCACAAGTTGCATCAAGGAAGGTTGTTGTTATGAGTAAAGATGCCGGCTCTTCTTTATGTGACACCTCAAAGTGGGCTGGGAATGTATACAGCACAGTTTTCTCATGAGGACCACGAAAGAATCAATCATGGCTCTTTTCTTTTTTAAGATTTCTTAACATTGTCTGGGGGCAATGGAAGGAAGCCATTCACGAGGTTTGCTTTTAGAGAACTGCTCAGTATCTATGGTGGTATTTCTGATGGTCAGGAGGACTCACCCAAACTCCATTGAGACAGATCTTGAGAAGGGCTGTGGCAGTAGAGTATAGCAGTTAAAATGTACGGATTCATTAATGCTCAAGGGGAGGGATACTTCATTTTCTATGATGATGTGATTACTACACACTGCCTACTTGTATCAAAAAATCTCATGTACCCCATATATACATATGCCTACTATGTAGCCGTAAAAATTAGAAACAAAAGAGTACAGACCCAGGAGCCAGTTTGTCTCAGTGTGAATTCCGTCCCTACCAGTAACTGGACAACGGGGGAGTTTTGCGAAACTATTCATATCTTAGTATGTTATTTTTCAAATGGAGACAACAAATTTGTAGTTCACTGAATCTAACATGCAATCACCACAAAATACCATTATTTTATGAACCACTAATAAACAGCACATAGTACTGACCAAGTAAATAATTAAACTGACAATTCTGACCAAATTTGTATGTGGACAAGCAATGCAACCACAAAATGAGTCATCTGACATCTGTTGTAAGTATGTCCTTTTCTATAAGGAGTTCTGATTACAAAGATGTTAAAGTGTTAAACTGAAACATCTTCTGTCTCATCTCCCCAGATGTCAACAACTGTGTATCTATTGCATTCTCTATGCACTAACACAATTAGAACATTCTCTGTCAAAGCAGTGATCTGTAACGTCTATATCATGGTGAAAATTATTTTGAAGATCTTTAAAAGAACCATTCATCTTCAGATGAGAGTTTTCTTTGCCTGTCTCCCTCCTCCCTCCTCTCCCCCGACTCCCCTCTCCTCTTCTCCCCTCCCTCCCCTCCTCTTTCTCAAAGATTCTCCTCCATTACTTGGAAATTCATTTCCCTAGACTTGCTTTCAATTTCACTAGAAATACTCACCATTTTCAGCAACCAAGGCTAAAAGCTGTCATCATAGGAAAAAGTCCTTATTCCCTAGGGTATTTTTATTTACATTTTTTGGACCACAACATGTGGATCATATAAACAGTGAGAGGAAGCTTGTTTCTGTGGCCTAATTTACCATACGCTGTTATATGGAACTAGACTTCACCATTGGAACTCATAACTGAGAGAACAAAGTTAGTTTTCACTTGCAATTAGTATTATTTTTGGCCAGGAAAAGCTTTTGATTGGATTTCTCTATCAGTGTTCAGGAGACTAGTAGTTTAGTCCTATTTCAGCAGATATCCAATAGGATACTATTTCTTGGCTCCAATCAACTGAAATTAAATAGGAAAGAACCATTTCTATTGTTATACATCATTCGAACACTAACTGGTAGAACTATTTTGCATCTTGGTCAGCACAGTAAGCTGTATCGAGTTGCATACTTAAAATTGTATTTGCTACAGTTGTTTTTATAAAGTAACTCCAAAATGTCAAAAGAATGCAGTGTCTAAATGGAGTCCTTAAATTGCTGTAATTATGCTTAAGCAGATTCAGTGATCCATGAGGAGGTACGGCCCCAAGGCAAATGAAGAAACATGTTGAAAAGTACTTAAAATAGACTCTGCAGAAAAGATTTGAGACATTGAGTAGTTTTCACTGTGAAGGTATCTGAAACTTCAGGGTCAAATTCTTTCAAAACAACGATTTGATACTGGTTTGCATACTAGTAAATTAAACTTCCAAAAAGCACATCCTTTTCCTTTTGAGAGCTTTGCAGCATGGTATAATACTTAGTAAGAAAATGCAAAATAAAAGGTCGATTTATCTAGCTGAGGAAAAGCCTGCATTTGTTACTTAAATTATTTTTAGATTTTTCTTCCTGCTGAAATTATTGAAATACAAAAATAAGGAGTGGCTAAAGTGTTGGGGAACCACTTTCAATTAACTCTAGCAAATGTTTAGCAAGTGCTAACAAAGCAAACTGAGGGAAATTGCTAAACAATTTCAAAAGCAGCAAGAAAACAATAATCAAAGAGACTATTTTTGGAGGGCATTCTAAACTGACAGTAATCCATAGTACGCTAACCTTCATAGCTTCTAGATTTAGAGGGGATGGGGAGATAATTAGTTGTATGAAGGAAGAGTAGAGATGGAAACAAATCACTTTTCTTTGGCTTTGATCCCATACCCTGCAGCAGTGAAGGAACGGAAGGCCAAGTGAGGTAAAAATTTATAAAAAATAGTATGTTATACGGAGACCAAGGGAACGTATCCCACTACTCCATGGCAGCCTTGGTGATGATTCTGACTCTGAGATACAAATCTAGGACTCAACAAATAGTTAAAAGCAACTTTCAAGATGTATTGTATTTCTGATAAATCATTTGTTTATTTTATGCTGTTGAAGTGTTCCATCTCCATAGTCTCTATGCCGTTGTGAATACTTAGTAGTGTAAAAGAGAATGGCAGTCTGAAGATTTTAAAGAGAGGTTTTGAAACAGAGTCAGAGCTTTTTGAAAAGGTAGAGTATAGGGAGTTTATACTAAGTCAATGACAATAAACAATAAAAGTAAACACTTCAATAAGTAACTTTTAAAGTAATACATTATTAAGATACTACAATGTGCTAATAGTTTCAAGCTCTTTCTCTGTGTTAATTGACTTAACATTCATAATTACCCTAGAGGTCGGTACTTCTATTATTTCCATTTTACCAACAAAGAAACTGAGGCACAGAAAGTTGAAATAACTTGCCACAGTGACCTAACCGATGTGTGATAGAGCCAGGAGTCACATTCTAGCTCTAGAACCTCTACTGTCAACCACTAAGCTCTTCTGATGCTTGTTTCATAAAGCCCTTTTAATTCCAAAGGGATTATCTGAAGAAGCTTCTTATATACAGGTGGTGGTTTTTTTTTTTTTTTTTTTTTTGCCATCTGCAGCAAGTAAAGTAGGTAGATGATACCATAAAAGATCTATGGCACAAGACTGACTACGTGTAATATTCTACTGAAACACCACAAATTAAAAGCAAAATACATTAAAAAAATCTCTACCTTTATTCTTCAGCTAAATTTATTTTGGTGTTTATTGTTTTCTTGCTAAATCCAGAAACTTGGCCATTGAGATATAAACTGATGCTACTGTCTAATTTAGCTACTGCTACTCATGACTAGTTACTGATGACTGTCATAACCAATTCAAACTTCTAACTGTATAGTGATAGTCCACTTTTGCCTTGCATATCAGCCTTACTTCTTGGTTCACTAAGATATCAGTGTGAGCAACATTGTCACAGCTTTATGCATTTATACAGCTGGAATGGGCTTTTCATAACATCATGGTGTCATGGGTTGACCAGAAGAGGTGATAAGGCAGTTGCTGCCACTCTGTAATATTCAAGTCATTAAACAAGAATTCTGTGCAACAGGGGCAATATTTCCTGGGCTTGCTGGATACTGAATTACTCCATTTCACCAAGGTCTGCAGAAATAGACTCAATATTCTCATTAATGATGGCCTTGCAGGTAAACTACTGCAGAGGCATAGCTAGTTTTCAAAGTGAAAATTACAAGCGGGTAGGTATTGAATGAAAACAGTGGTTGAGAAAGAATGCAAAAGATAGGAAAGAGGATAAAACCTCACAATGCGTCACGTGCCTTTCATGAATTAACTCCCAGAAATTGTCTGTGTGGAGGAGTCAGAGATAAGGCTATCTTTTCACTTCAGTGAAAATAAAGCACGTTCTCTCTCTCTCTCTCTCTTTCTTTCTTTCTCTCTTTCTCTCTCTTTCTGGTTCACGCCATTCTCCTGCCTCAGCCTCCCGAGTAACTGGGACTACAGGTGCCTGCCACCACGCTCGGCAAATTTTTTGTATTTTTAGTAGACACTGGGTTTCACCATGTTAGTCAGGATGGTCTCGATCTCCTGACCTCGTAATCTGCCTGCGTCGGCCTCCCAAAGAGCTGAAATTACAGGCATGAGCCGCCACACCCGGCCAAAGGTGCCATTCTCTTGTTGAATTTCTTTTGCTTTCTAGTTCATCAGCAATTTGGTGTTCTAGGGAATATTTATCGTCCTCTGCAAAATATAAAGGCTTTCTTTTTTTCAATTCAATGCAAATACACAGAAAGAAAAAAAGATTTAAAATGAATTAAGAAATAAAAGAATGAGAAAATAGGCAACTATAAAATTAGGTTTTGTTTTCTTATGGATTCTGCCCTAATGTGCTTGTTCCTATTGTCTAGGTGTGTAGATGGGAGGAGAGGCAGTTGGGTTGGTGAGATAGTGACAGGCAGCACTTGTTAATTTTCAAATTTTCTTTTACTGGTCCTGACCAGGTCCATAGTGTGTGTGTGTGTGTGTGTGTGTGTGTATGTGTGTGTTTGTGCCTAATGCAGACTTTTTCCTTAAAAACAAGAAGCTCATATACAGATTTTTTAATTGTCTGCAGCAAATAAAGTAGATAGACTATACCATAAAAGATCCATGGCACAAGACTGAATACATATTCTACTGAAACACCATAAATTCAAAACAAAACAAAACAAAACAAAAAACATTTTAAAAAAGCTCTAAAATATAACTAAAACAATCCCCAAAATTATATGGACAAATGGCTAAAAGCCAACTTATCTGATTCACAGTGCTTAACACAAAGATATTTTCTGGATCGTTTTTATGGAATAAATCATAGTATTCATTAGAAACATTGCTGCTGAACTTACTGATACATCATAAGGATAGCAGATTAACATAAAAGTATTTTTCACTATTAAATATTAAAATGATGTAGTTTATATCTGTGTCTCCACTACCCGCCTTAAGATATAAAACACTGCCAACACAGTTGACGCTCCACAAATCACATGCTTTATCTCGAAGGTGACTGCTGTCTGGAATTTAGTGTTCCTCATTCCCACAAATTTCTCTATACTCCTACTACATCCGTAAGCCTGAAATAGTACTATTTTGCAAATGTAATTTCATATGCAAACATCTGTCCATGTAGTTTATGTGTAAGTTTTTACAACTTTCTTTTCTTTGGTTGATTTTATGTTTTTAAGTTTCATATATCCTGATAACATGCAGCTCTAGTTCATTTGTTGTGTGACTATGTCACAATTTATCCATTTTCTCTTTGATGAATATTTAGGTTCTTTCCAGTTTTCTGAGCACAAATTCATTGAGCACCTGTTACATGCCAGACACTGTTCTAGGCTCTGAGGACTCAAGAGTGAGTAAAACAGATAAAGTCCTTACACCCAAGGATTTTATATTCTAGTGAAGGAAGAAAGACAGCTACAAAAATCAAACAAAATGTGCAGTGTATCATATGAGATCTATGGAGAAAAACAAGAAGCAAGAGAGTGGAGTAGAGAGTAGGGTAGGCAGGACCTTTCTTTTACATAGAGTATTTATAGGAGGCCATATTGTAAAGGTGAAAGAGATATGAAGAGGATAAAAGATTTAATCCTGCAGATACCTGGGGGAAGAGATTTACAAACAGAGGGAGCAGAAAGTGCACAGGCCCCAGACAAGAACAAGCCTGGCGGCGTGATGGAGGTGCAGCCAAGAACCCCACTGTGGCTGGAGTGGACTAAGCTTGGGGAGTGGCAAGAGGTGAAGTCAGAGATGAGGCCTGATTAGGATGTATAAGAACTATGGATTTTACTCGGACTGAGTGAGAAGCTTCTGGATGGCATTTGGGCAGTGCTTTGATCATGATTTCATTACAAAGAATTACTCTGAGTGCTGGGTAGACTGTGATGTACAATAACGAAAGCAAGGATGGATTGGAAGGTAATGCAAATAACAAAGAGACAGATGGTGGTGGCTTGATGTATAGCCTCATTTATGGAGGTGGGGTGAAGTGGTCAGATTTGGAGACATTAAAGGTGGTGCCAACTGGATTTGCTGGATGAATTGGATTTGGGGTGTGAGAAAAAGGGGTCAAGGATGACTTCACGGGTTTTTTCTTGAAGAGCTGGAAGGAGAGTTGTCTTTTGTTGATATGGAGAAGATTTGGAAAGAGAAGGTTTTTGGAGGAGAGGAGAATCAGAAGTTTAGTTTTGGACAAATTTGATAAGACTATCAGACATCCAAATAGTGATGTCAAGTAGGCAATTGTGTATTCTATAAAGGTTTAGTGTATGCACATCTTAAGTTAATTGTGTATCATAAAACAGTTCTCCAAACTGGTTGTACCTATTTACATTTCATGTTGCAGTAGCAACACATGTATTGTCAGGATTTTTTCATTTTGATAATCTGATGATATTATCTGGTAATTCATTGTTGACTATATTCTTTAACAACAACAATACTCCTGGGCTAAGCCATCTGGATCTTCACTTTACAAACACTGAATATTCATAAACTATTGGCTACTGGTGCTGTTGCTACATTTTCCAAAACCAAACCAGCCAAAAGATGGGAGATACCACATACTGATACCTTTAGTAAGAAAAGTAAATTGATGACTTGTTTTACTTGCTGTTGTTTTTGAGGAGACGGAAATTTCTACAGACAGAGTTACATAGATTTGATATGGCTAATCATCTTGTTTTGGCTTTTGATGATGATCAAAGTCTTGCTGATGTAAACTAATTGGAGGCATTGGATATGCTGTGTTTTGATTATAAAAAGAAATAATTGTATTACTTCTAATTGTATATAGTAAATAAAACTTTACGAGGCTAACAATGATGACCTAGTAGGTATCTTATGATTAGAGATGAGTAATTGTATTTAGACTATTAAAGCACATCGCTGGATTCCACTTTTACTATAAAAGTGGGGTGTTTAAAAGTGTTTTTTTTTTGACATATGTACACATTTACCTTATATTAATAACTTAATATAAAGATGTGTTTGGACTACTTGTAGATAAAATGGGAATGCTTTGTTTTATTTGTAGTTATTTTCTGAAGAATAACTTTATTTATAGTAATTTGATGGAGAATAACATAGTTTCTCCCCATGTCCCAGTCCCTGTGTCTTGATCCTGCTGCCATGTTTTCCCATGGTGCATTCCCTGTACGTCAGCATGGACTTTTCCAATGGCCAATTGCCAAGCTCCTTGGCACCACACTTCACTCACCTCCCCGTACAGCTGCCAACTACCCAACACTGAATGTTTCTACGCTAACCGTCCCCACCTTAAAAAATTTTTTTCTATTGATTGACCATTATTAACTTAATACAAAAAAAGGGAAGGATACCCATGAAGGGCTTTGTTTTCTTTTTCCATATAGAAAGATACTGGAAAATTGCCAGGCTACCATTTTCTTTGAAGATATTTGGAATATGAATTCCAAGCGTAGATTTTTAAAGGTGGCAATTCCACTATCTCCATTTCTGGAGGCTGTCAGTAAGCCATGCATAACTTCTAACACCACAGTGACCGTGGCTAAGTCTTCTCGTTAACAACTGCAGCACAGGATCAAGAATCCTAAGAGCTGGGTTATATATACTCCAGTCTCCATGACTAATGAATGATTTTTGTATTACTAGTAGTAGCATATCATTTCACAGTTTTCGATTCCAGTCTCCTTACATTTAAATGGTTGAAAACATACAGTTGATAAAATATTTTTAAAGGTATAAATACTTTTAAAATAAATAATACCTTTAAAAATAAATACCTTTAAAAATATAAGGCCTCCTTTTTATAATACCAGAGGTAATTTTGAACTAAAATTATTCACAAATTTTTTATCAACTCACAAAAGTCAAGAGTGGAGACAACAGGTAAGGTGAGTGACGTCAGGGAATGGGTCGTTATGCTGTTTGGAAGGAGTGTATGAGAATATGGAACATTTGAGCATAAGCAGAGAAAAAATGAATTCTCACTTGATTTCATTTAATGTAGTAATTCAAATTGTTAATATAATTTGCGTATCATGTGAATACTACCTCAATGGTATATAACTTCCATTTTTATGCATACGGTTTTTTTCTGTCAGCTCTTTCTCTTGTTGGGATTTTGTTGGATATGTAAGAATAAAGGAGGAAAACATATTTTCAGTCCTGTTTGTAGTCATAACTGGTGTTCACACAGTGTGAGAGGGCGAAGTGGCTGTATATGAAGCACAAATACCTTGCCTTGAAGTGACTGGCCTAGTTTTACCCTGTTGTTTCTGTTACTTCTTCCCTGAGCTGGGGCTACTTTATCCACATTTGTCAGGTTCATCATGCCAGCTTTCCAAAGCAAACAATCTCCATTGTTTAAGCTCCAACTAGCTGCTTAGTAGCCCAGGCATGTTAACCTAGCAGTTGGTTTCCCTAATCTGGACCCAGTTTAGTCACTAAGATTCTGCTCTGTTGTTTTTGTCTTTCTGGAGCTATGGTCCTAACTTTCATTTGCTTAAACTCTTGCAAGGTAAAGGTTTCTCCCTGTGTTCCAGCTCCTGTATCTTGATCCTACTGTCTGCTGCCATGTTTTTGTGTGGTGCATTCCCTATAAGTCAGCCTGGACCTTTCCATTGGCCAAGTGCCAAGCTTCTTGGCATCATACCTCACTCACCTCCCAGTACAGATGCCAACTACCTAACACTGAGGAGCGTCTCTGCTCTCACCAACCAGTGTCTCTTGGGCTTCTGCTTATGGCTTGCTTTAGATTGTCCTGACATCCCCTGCCTCTCCACACGTCTGTCAACTGCTTCTATGACCTCAGGAGATGGCCTGCCAATCAATAGGTCTGCCTAAGCTCCAGGTCCTAGGTCCTCTGGACTGACACAGTCTGAGCCAGGTTCTAAAATGCCCCATTGCAGGAAATCTTTAATAAAGGTTTTCTTCCTGATAGAAAATTTCCTTCAAAGATTGTCTCTTATGATTGTCATATGTCTCATGTGGTCAAAAGAGCTCAGTGTTCTTAGGCGTCTGGTACACTTACAAATCCGTGACAAGGAGGATCAAGATCTTTGCAACAAAAGTTAAGAAAATTCAATGTGAATCTAAACTCTCCCTCTCAAACAAAAACAAAAACAAAAACAACCCCCAAAAAACTCTACAGGATACAAACATTTCAACAATGGAACATTTTATGAGACTTAATTATTCTAGAAGGGTGTAATTTGTCAACTTTGGACTTGAATTCATAGACTGCAGGATAAGAGAAAACTAGTTAATAATACTGCAGATACTAATGAAATTAAATTTTAGTTCTGCTACCCCCAAAGAGGCAGAAGTGTGAATTTGATGAACCCTAGAATCACCAAATGGTTAAGTGAATTTTAATATAGTCATTATGGTCTGCTCACTTGAATTAATCCTTCAATGCTACATGTACTGCTTTCTGTCATTTTTTAAAAGGTTGTAGTGTACTTTAAGGGTTGTTTTGGAAGTAAATGTAGGTAGAACCATATGTAGTTTGAAAACCTGTGGAACTGTTTTGAGTGACATGAGAATGAATGTCTAATGAAAATTATTTGTTTGCAAGATTGGTAGGTTAAAAAATCTAAATAGAATCTGAAACATTCATTTCTGTCAAAGGGAAAATGTAAAAAACAAATTCTTCATGTATATAAATAATCTACATAAATAACACATATAAATGCAAAATTTAGAATGACATATTTAATTAAATGAACACATTAAAAAGTTTTTTACTGCCCCCTGCTGTCAGTTTCTTAAAGAATTATAGTAAAATTGCTGTAAAGCTGACTCAAGGTGAATTAGTTGAACAGATTGGTCGGGGGGAAATAATTGCCCACCTCTAATCACACTGCTTTTCAGCCAGTAATGCTAATGTTTACTTCATGTGTGTGCACAATGGTATCAGATTAAGAAACCAACACTAGCAAAGCTTGTGTTAGTGAGCATAGGATTAGAGATACAGGGAAGTTTGTGGTCTGCGAAATGCTATTAATAAGAAAGTACCAGTGTTTCAATTCAATCTTTAGCCAGTGATGTCTACTTTACCATTTTTTCCAAATCAAATAATTTTAACTTTTTTTTTTTTTTTGAAACAGAGTCTCCACTCTGCCTCCCAGGTTCAAGTGATTCTCGTACCTCAGCCTCTTGAGTAGCTGGAATTACAGGCACACGCCTCCATTCTCAACTAATTTTTTGTATTTTTAGTAGAGAGGGGGTTTCACCATGTTGGCCAGGCTGGTCTCAAACTCCTGGCCTCAGGTGATCCAACCACCTCGATCTCCCAAAGTGCTGAAATTACAGGCATGAGCCACTGTGCCCGGCCGTTGAGTTAACTTTTTAAATATTTATGTAATTTAGGTAAAGCATTCTGCATGAATAAAAGCAAAACTTCCAAGATAAGTGAATATTCATTATTTTTGTAATAAAATCCTGACTTGTTATGTTATTTTCATTTTGCCAAATACAATTAAGAAATGAGAAATAATGAAGATAATAAGTAACACTAATGCAGCAGTTATTAGCTGCGAGCCACTGCTTTAATTTTCCCCCATGTACTATTTTATTTAATCATAAAACAGAATGATGTAGGTATTATTATACTTCCCATTTCACAGATGAAGAAACTGAGTCACAGAGGGGTAGAGTAACTTGACTAAGGTCCCACAGCTGGGCAATGGAATCACGACCGGAAACCCTGCAGGGGGACTCCAGGGTCTCTCTCCCCTTAACATTTTGCACAGGGGAAGGTATAATCTCTACAATGAAGTCAGAAGAATGTATAGAAATTCTAATGAACATGGTGGTGTGAGTGCTTATTAACTCTAAGTGCATACTCCCTTCACTGTTATTTCTTGCTGTCTCCATGCTCTAGTGACCAGAGCCTGTGTAGGAATAACAGGCAGACCTGGGGAGCTCCTGACTTGGTTTATCTTTCTTTCTTAGGAAAGTTCTGCCTTTCTTGTTTGCATCAGATTGAAGGGGTGTGTGTGTGCTTATGTTACTGAATATGTGCCAAATTAGTCCATGCCTGAGACTGGATTATCCATTTGGGGGTAATTTTTGTTTGATTTTTGTTTCTTGTGTATGAGAATCTTTTTTTTTTTTTTTTTTTTTTTCCCTAAGCTTTATGTTCGGGGATACACGTGCAGGTTTGTTACATGGGTAAATTACATGTTGCAGGGCTGTGGTATACAGATTATTTTGTCACCCAGGGAATGAGATTAGTACCTGATAGGTAGTTTTTTGATCCTCAGGCTCCTCCTACTCTCCCCCCTCAAGTAGGCCTCGGTATTTATTGTTCCCTTTTGTGAGTTATTAGGGGCTAATCTGAAGGTTGGCCTCTCCACACTTGTGCCTTTCGCTTCTGGATAGCTGCTAGTTTTAGCCATGCTTTCAACCATCTTTAGCAACTCATATTCAAATATACACACACTTTTCACAGTACTTCGAGTAAATCAGTTTCACATCTTAAGTGTGCCTAGTCCATACTAGTTCCACCGTCTTAGAGAACAAACTGTTTCCACTCCTCTCTGCCTGCTCAAGTCCTTTGCCGTCCCTCCATAGCACAGAGGGGGCATGACCACAGATATATCCAGCCACGGACAACTAGCACCACTCGTAGTGGCGATCCTGGGCTGCTGCTCTCCTTGCAAGTACTCTCCCTCAGTCTCCAGAGGGCTAATGACACAGGAAATCTTTCTTCCTCCCATATTAAAGTAACACCAAAGTCAACAAAATCTTTTGTTGTGCATAATAAAAAAATTCATACCTGACTCGAGGAGTGGGGTTTCCAGTGACTCTACATTCCAGATAAACTCGGCTCCCTTCTGCTACTTCTTGGCTCCTCAGCTTTTGGATGAATCGAGGTGCAGCTGGGAAGTGGAGGGCACTGTGGGGCTGTGGGTGAGACTTGCGGTTGCGTGGCACTGCCAGGTTCTGGTTGGCCTGGTAGCAATGCCTGGCCCCAGGGGACTTAACCTCTCTTTCCATCTCCCCTTGGTCTTCCGTAGGGCTCTGGCTGGCTGAGGCACTCAGCAGGGCTGACGGCTGAGTTTTAGGAGACAGGTACCCACTGTCTGGTGACGAGGACTCCCCATTTGGGCTTCTGTTTCTTGGCTTTGCGGCTTCTCTAAATATGGATGTCAGCTCCTCAATTAAATTAGCCGCCTTGTCACACAGCTGGCTCTGGGGGCCAGCCTTTCCTTGATGTGGCATTTTGGGCTTTACGTTTGTGTTGGGAGCTTTTGCACCACGCTTGTCAGCCTTTCGGAGGCTCCGGATGTAGCTGGGCCTGGTGAGCAGGGGTGACATGGCAGGTTTCCTCTTTGAAACAGGTGAAGAGATACTCTTAGTTTGTTCTTCTGCCAGAGGCTGGACAGGTGTTGACCTGTTATCCTGAGGTCTCCCTGAGGTGTGTTCACCCAATTTGGTCTCCTTATGGGAAGGGTTTTCATGGAAGCTTGCAGGGGAAGTATTGAAAATCTGCGAGATCTCCTTTTCCGAGTCAAAATCTTCTGTTTCAGAGTCGGCTATGGCTCTGCGGGCCAGGTCAAGACTCTTGTTGATCTCTTCCTGGCTGAGGAAAGCAGAAAGGCCTGGGAAGAAGTCAGCATTCTTGCTTTCTTCCTGCATGTCTGAGAGGGAGTCATAGAAGGACTCATGGGAGGAGGTCCCTGACATAGTTGAACGGTCTTCATGCACTCTGTGTCTGCTTTCAATAGGAAGACCAGAGGCAATGGCAACTGTTTTCTTATGCTCTGAAAGACAGCATAGAATGTCATTAGTAGCAATGATTTTTCCCTGTTTTATCATAGAAGTTCTAAGTCACAAATTGAGAGAAACATTAAAGTGAATGAATATAAGTTTTCTTTATTCTACAAGTTGGAAGAAATATCAAGTATACTTGTGTTCATCATTTTATGATTTTAATACATGCCCTGTGAGTGCTATCAAATATCTCACTAGGCAGTATTAAATCATTCAAAAAGATGACGTGTGCAGTAGGCACTGTTAGTAGGATAGGGCTCACAGCCAGCCCCCCCGCCCACCTTACTCAAACTCTAATTTGATTAATGTAATGAGATCAATAGAATGTTGATACTTTTAGTAAGTCTGACTCTGATTGTCTAACTCTAAACCACAAAATGCAGTTTAAGGATTCCAATTTTCATTTATGTATAGTTTTCAGTGAAATCTTTGAAACTTTATTGTCTCCAGTTGTGTTCATTCATAGTCATTCACTCAACAGTCCAATAGATGGTAGTAATCACTTATTATTACATTTCAGGTGCTAGAAGTACAGCTGTGCTGTATGCCAGGGATGGGCAATTTTTCTGGGAAGCGCCAGATGGTAGATACTCTTGACTTTGTGAGCTGTCCAGTCTCTGTTATAATTACTCAACTCTGCATGAGCGTGAAACCAGCCATAGGTGATATGGAAATGAATGAGCATGACTGTGTGCCATTAAAACTTATGGATACTCATATTTGAATTTTATGTCATTTTAATGTGTTTAAACTACTATTATTTTGATATTTGATTTTTAAACAACAGCTTTTAAATGAGAAAAACGTTCTTAGTTTGCAGGGCATATTAAAAAAAAGGGGTTGGGATGGATTTGGCTCAGGGGCTGAAGTTTGTTGACCCTTGATCCAGACTTAACAACACAGTCATCATGTTCAAGGAGTTAAAAGTCATGGGAGGTAGTAAAGTGGAGAAGACAGAGAAAATATTAAACAAATAATATATTAATAATATAAAATTTTGATAAGACTTTAAAGGAAAGTGAGAAAAACCTAGGGGCTATGAGAGCCTAATCTAATCTTAAAGGGCATGAGAGAGAACTAGAGGCCTGGCGTAGAACACTTACATGGGAATATCAGCAAAATTAAATAAAAGGTGTTCCATTATCTGTAAGCTATTACAGCTTTAAATTCCACTGACATTTTGAACTAAATATTGTAAGGCAATGACTCCTCATTACTCGAAGTGTGTCATTCTTTTGCTATATATTGTTCATAGAATACTGAGAGGGAAGATCTAGAAAACATCAGCGGTGATGTCTGCCACAAGACTGAGTCTAGGAGTGAATAATGGAAGCTTCCTGGATGTGGTGAACCTCAACTTTCTACCTCGTGTCAGTCAGGAGTAAACTTGGTGGGACATTCCCCAGAAATGGTGTGTCTTCAGAGGACTGAATTGAGTTGCTTGTGTAGAAGTATCTTCCTAAGAAAATCTCTAATTTTAAAAAACATTATGCAAGAGTCGAGGGGATTGTAGAAATCCATCTCAAGAACCTGCTGCTTCATTGGATGCAGTGAGTCATAGACCTGCTGATTAAACAGGATATTTAATCAGAGATCCTGAAACTCAATATTAACATACCCCATTTTCTTAAGTGGAATACTGTACTTTTGCCTTAGATGTCTTCTTCGAAAGATAGCTACTTTTTTGTGCCTGAATTATTAGATTCCCCATATGCTAGCCCTACTCTTATCTACTGAACCATATTTCACACTTTTCTTCAAGTAAATCCTTAGTCCTTCAGAGGATGTCGTCATTCTCCCTGACTTTACCAACCCAGATATCACTCTAATTCCTTTGTCCTGTCTGTGCTGCAGGACAGAAACATCCTGACTGGTCTCCAGTTACTCAGATATGGCTCATATATGGAGAACAATTATATTCAGTATATTTTTAATACTTGAATATATTTTCTTCATGAGAAACAGGCAGTTAAAGTATGATTTTGAAAAGGCAAAGGTATAGTCAACATGTAAAAATCAAATAACATGTATTCGAGTTTTTATTTAACAATTGAAAAAATCAGTAATATATTACAAGCATTTCAAAAGAGACACTGAAGATGAGACACATGTAGGCAATCAGGAATGCTGAAATGAAGTTGGTAATAGATTTGAAACTGGTTAATATCTATAGAGCAATAAAACACAATGTTTGGAATCATCTATAAGAGTGGAAATCTATAGCATTTCTACTAGAAAAAATCATTTGTATATCTATGTACCAGTATAATTTGCATTGTTTTTAGATTTTTCCAACTTACAGAGTTGTAAAATTGTAAAGACAATAAAAGGCATAGACCCCTGTGGAATTAGATGACCCTGGAAGGTCCACCAGAGCCAATCCAGCATTCTATTGCAAGGACACCCAGTACCATTTTGTATATTTCAAAACGTTTTATAGTTTGTCCTACCAGGGCAGCCAGGTTTCTCTCAGTAATGAGCTCTGAAGTACAATTGACCCCTCAGTCAGCACACATGGTAGATAACTTTAGGGGAAGCCAGGATCAGGATCAACTCTTACAAGGTGTGGGGAGATGAGCCGTTAGGTAACATGGATCCAGAAGAGACATGAAAGTGGAGAGGGGGAGACTCGGGGGCTGAAAGTATGTTTGTGTACCAAAGGCACAACAGACTATATTTTCATTTATTGCATTTCTTGTAAAATTTATTTTTCTTTGAAAGAAAGCTACTGTGTTATTTATTTATTAATTATTTATTTATTGTGGCCTGAAAGAAGTTCAGTTTTTATTTATTTATTGTGGCCTGAAAGAAATTCAGTTGAAATCAGTGCTAAAGGAGATTGAAAAACATCTTGTGTCAACCAAACCTGTGGTAGGCTAAGCTGAAAATCCAAGGAGATAATTGCAACAAAACCTTTGATTCTTGACATGGTTAAATTGTGAAGCCTAAGCTGGGATAGATGTACTACATGGACCAGAATTACCCATTCAAAATGTATTTATGGACTATATACCACATGCCCGGTAGTGTGCTAGGGACCTTGAAAAAGAGAAGGTTTTTGCCCTCATGGAACTTAATACAAATTACAAATAAATAATAACCCTATATAATTGAGTATGTCTTTTTAAAATTGTATTTTATTTTTTAAATTGACAAATAATAATTGTACATAATTATGGGGTACCTAGTGATGTTTCAGTACATATCATGTATAGCGATCAGATCAGGGCAACTAGCATATTCATCTCTAACATTTATGATTTCTTTGTGTTGGGAACATTCAACATTTTCCTTCTAATCATTTGAAACTATAGAGTATGTTATTGTTGGCTATAGTCATCCTGTAGTTGTATAGAACCACAGAGTGCTGTGATAGCACCTAGAAGCAATAGCAAGGTCAGGATCAGGAACCTTTTATGAAAGAGAGAAAGCTGAAAGAATAATGTGTGAGGGATGAGGAAGAGCTGGGAGGTGAAGAGGGTACTGGCAGAAACGTATTCTAAGACTTGGATCCCAGAGAGCGCATGAGAGACTCAGGTAACTCCGCTAAGCATTTCAGCTAAACAGAAATCTATCTGGAAATGGGGAAATAACCAGAGATAAGGCTAGAAAGCAGGAGTTAGGGCAGAGAGAGCCTGGAGGCATGCAAAGAGCTTGCATTTTATGTTGTGGGTAGTCAGTAGGCAAGGAAGAGTGTTAAGTCCGTGAGAGATGTCACCAGACTTACATTTTTGAGAGATAACTGATTGCAGCCTGGATGGGGGGGACAGAGGTAGGTGAAGAGGAAGACAAGACTGACAGTAGGGCGGTCCATGAGAAGGCTCGGGCAGTAATCCAGGGAGTGCGCACATTTATCATGGTTTCACGTTTGGTTGCCATCATCTGGACGTCTTCATTTTGGAGAATTCCTCATGTTCTGAGGCTCAGTGAGAAACTGAGCTCACTTGTAATGGGATGTGAAATCTCCAAGTATTTTCTTTCTCAGCCCCTTGGAGATCAGACACAAGTCTTGGCACTTGGCCTAGACAGCGATTAGATGTGTTCATCTTGGACTCTGAAGTGAGAGCTGGTGATTCAGAGGAGCAGTGGGTCCAGGGTCCATAAGATAGATGATAGAAAGGAAAGAACTTTGTAATTGATTAAAGGCAGAGGCAATGCAGAGGCAGGATTACAGGTTTCTCACCTCAACAACCAGATGACGGTACCATGAACTTAGATGCTACAAGTGGAGGAACAAGTTTTTTTTTTTTTTTTTAAGCTTGATTTTGATTTGAGCCTTTTGCAGTTGAGGGACCTTTGGTAACTCTGGTGTTGATGTCTAGGTGATTCGAGATACGGATCTAGAGCCCGGGAGAAGGAAGAGCAGAGCCGGATTGGGGATTATTAGCCTATGGGTGGCACTTTAAGACATGGGAATGCATAAGGTTATCGAGGAAAAAAGGAGAAGATAGAATCCTTCAAAGAATCAAAGGGAAGCAAGGAGAGCTAGATGTCATGGGAGCTGGGAAAGAAAATAGGAAGCAGTACGTGTCCTTTTGATTTTAGCAACTTGGGAATATTTAGCACCATCGCAACAGAAATATAAGCCAGGTTGCTGTATGGAAGGAAAGGAAAGAAGAAGGAAAGAAAGAAAATATTCCAGGTGTGGTGGATTGTTTTGAAAAGATCATAGAAAGAAGGAGAGACAGAAGGTAGTAGCTGAACAAAAATATAGACTCCGGTGAGGTTTGTTATACATTTTTAGGATAGAGCACTATAACATGTTTTACACAAACCGAATTAGGCAGTAAGAAGAGAAAAGCTGAAAATAAATGTAAGAAAGTGGGACGATTTATAGGTCGGCTCTCAAAAGATGTAGGAAGAAATGAGTTATTATAGGACAAATGGAGCATGAGGTGCTCAGCTTCCAGTAGGAAGGAGGCAGTTCTTTCACTGTTAAAGGAGAGAAGTAACAAAGGGTGTGTGCGTATTGGGGTGGGGCGGGGGCGGTAAGAGAGAGAGAAAGATGAGATTCTCTGCAAGAATTTGTAATAGAAAGATAGAGTTCCCATACTGAGACTTCTGTGCATTGGAAGTTTATGAGGACAGAAGATGATTTGAAATAGCTGTTGTAGAAAAAGGGAGAAAGAAGTTTCCTAAGAAGGATTTATGGGCAGAGGTGAGGGCCTGGTTGAAGTTAGGTGTGACGTATTTATAGTGTCATTACTCTGTGTGATTGTGTGATTCACTCCACCAGAGCTCAGCCATGCAGGTGAAGCCATCCAGCAGAGATAGATGATCCCGGTTTGACATGCAGGTAAAATGGGAGGGAAGTGAGCAAGGCCATTGAAAATATGGTCAAGGAAAAGGTGACCTTTGACATATATGCTGGGTTGGAATTCATGGGTAGGAGTTTGAATGTAGAGATTGTCTTTTGTTTTTTTGAACCAGTGTCAGAGTTGAGTAGTTGCAACAGAGACTGTATGGCACATGAAACCTAAAATATTTACCTGCACTTTTACAGAAAAAAATTGCCAACCCCTTCTACAGAACACTAGCTGCCTGATGAATTCATATGACATATATAAAGGCTATTAATAATCACGATGATTGATGATGATGATGACTAATAATGGACTGCTTACCCTGAGGTGGGCATTGTGCCCAGAGTCATCATGTAGATTATTTCGTTTAAAATCCTCACAGCAGCCTCTGGTTTAGAAAGAAGGAAATAGAGGCAGAAAATCTGAGTGGGAGAACCAAGATTTAAGCTCAGGGAATAACTCCAGAGTTTATGTTCTATGTACTTTACCATCTTACCATTGTAGTTTTCATAATTGAGAATCCTAAGCAATGTATCAGACTAACAAAACTGTGGGTCAGAAATCAGAGTTCTGCTATTAATTCAATTGTAGTTTAGTTCCAAATAAACATAATATGATACATTTTAAAACTTCACAAGACACATTGTATGAGAAAACTTAAAGCAAACTTCTGAATGATGAAAACACTTTCGATTCTTAAAGGGAGTGTTTGCTGGAGGCAGAATATCTCACCTGCTTATTAACTCATATTTTGGTTTTAAAGAGGCGCCATCTGACAGGATCCAGTGGTCAGGATTAGGTGTAGCTTTAAAACTGCTTGCACATTGAAAAAGAAAATAATAGTTCTATGGCATATCTGGTTCAGGCTTAATTTGCAACCCAGTTATTGCTGCGGGAACATGCACGTGGGCTAGGGAAAATGCTCATTCAAGGAGGATGAACAAGGGCAGTTTCCAAGTGGGCCAAGTTCACTGGAAATTTGTGCTTCAGAGATTTCCATGTCAGTCAGCACTCCAAAATGAAAAGGTCAAAATCAAAAGGAATGAAACACAACCACAAATATCTCCATCATTTGCCTGAGATTTCATGTTTTCTGTCAAACAGTGCTCTTGGTAATTCTGTGCTGGTGTGATAGACACAGAAGATGAAATAGACTAAAAAGACCCACTAATACTGCTGTTAATGAGTGAAGAGGAAATGAGGTAAACACCAAAGCCATTAAAGTGTTTCTACTCTAGTAAGTAGCATTGAAAGATTTTGAAATTTTGAGGAATAAAGGATTCTTTGGCATCTTTAAATTGTCCCGTCCCCTGCCTCCTCCCTTTTCTCGGAAGGAATCTGAATTTCCTAGAAATTCTACTGCTTCTTTTTCTCATCCTTGTCTTATCCATCACCTGCAGTATTAGCAGTTTAGCTTAATTGTCATTTTCCCTAAAACACTCATTAGCCACAGCTATTCTTTTCTTTTCTTTTTTTTTTTTTTTTCCGAGATGGAGTCTTTCGCTTTGTCGCTCAGGCTGGAGTGCAATGATGTGAACTCGACTAACTGCAACATCCGCCTCCCAGGTTCAAGGGATTCTCCTGCCTCCCGAGTAGCTGGGATTACCAGGCACCTGCCACCACGCCCAGCTAATTTTTGTGTTTTTAGTAGAGATGTGGTTTTACCATATTGGCCAGGCTGGTCTTGAACTCCTGACCTTGTGATCTGCCTGCCTCAGCCTCCCAAAGTGCTGGGATTACAGGTATGAACCACTGTGCCCAGCCAACCACCACTGTTCTTTAATTTGCTTGAAGTTGCATAGCTCTGTGTTATTCACCATGGAAGAAATGACTCCTCCTTGGCCTTGCCCATCTTATAGTCATGCTTCCTTTCTTCTACTTCCCCTTCCCGGAATAGTAAGTTGAATGCGAAATCAATGGAGCAACTGCTTAGTTGTGCAAGAGAAGCTTCAAGGAGGACAAATATGAGCCAGGCATAGTTATTCTCCTTACATCATCTTACAATCCAGGAGGAGGGATTAGACAAGAGTAAAAAATAACTCAGTTACAAGGAGGAGTGTGATAATTGCTATTAAAATAGTTTCAACAAATTGCAGTAAGGGATAAAAATGGTAAGAGAGATCATAGTTACAAACTGGGTCACGTCCCTCTTTTGGTTTTTATTTTTTTCCTATGATGCTCTCTGGCTGGAGAAAAGCTCCAAAGCACGATGTGCAGGTTAAACATGCCCGTGGACAGTCTGAGCTGATGGAAGTTCTCCAGCCTCACCCTCCATCATCACTAACACACATGCACTCAGGCCTCCCTGGCCCACTCACCATTCCTCAGACATTTCAGGTTCTTTCTGGTCTTCACACCTTTGCACTTGCTGCTCCTTTTGCTTAAAATGTGCTTCCTTTCTCTTTTTCTTTTCTTTGTTTTTTTTTTTTTTTTTTTTTTTTGAGACAGAGTCTCGCTTTGTTGCCCAGGCTGGAGTGCGGTGGCACAATCTCGGCTTTCTGCAAGCTCCACCTCCCGGGTTCACGCCATTCTCCTGCCTCAGCCTCCCGAGTAACTGGGACTACAGGTGCCCGCCACCTCGCCTGGCTACTTTTTGTATTTTTAGTAGAAACGGGGTTTCACCGTGTTAGCCAGGATGGTCTCAATCTCCTGACCTTGTGATCTGCCTGCCTCAGCTTCCCAAAGTGCTGGGATTACAGGCGTGAGCCACTGCGTCTGGCCCTCTTTCTGTTTTTCAGGCTCCAGTTCATCCTTGAAAACTTTCTTAAATTTTACCACTTTTTGGTACTTTCTAACAATTCCCCAATCAATATAATTTGCTGCTTCTTCCAAGCATGTCGCTTCGCATTGCATTTCTCATAGCAGTCATCATATTAAATTACACGTATTTATTTAGAGAATGCTTTCCTCATTCAACTGTGAGCCCCATGGAAGCAGGAGCTGTGACTGCCGTCTTTGTATGGCAAATGCTTAGCACACTGTCTAGGTTATGGCAGATGATGGAGAAAAGCTAAGAAATACCGGGTGTTTGAAATGTGGTTTGAGCCCTGGATAGGATTTGACAGACCCATGAACAAAGCCATGAGGAAGGAAATGTTCTGATGTCTGATTTGCTTTCAGCCTCCCAGAACCTGCTGCGGCATTTCTCTGAGACATGCTCTCTTCAGCTAAACGCTATTCTGCTCTTTGGAGTGAGGGTCTCATTCTGTCTCCTGGCGTGGACTGAAATGGCATGATCATAGCTCACTGTAGCCTTGAATTCCTGTGCTAAAGGGATCCTCCTGTGTCATTCTCCTGAGTAGCTAGAACTACGGGCGTACATCATCAGGCCTGGCTAAATTTTAAAATATATTTTTGTAGAAACGAGGTCTCTCTTTTTTGCACATACCAGTCTCAAACTCCTGGACTCAAGGGATCCTCCTGCCTTGGTCTCCCAAAGTTCTGGGATTACAGATGTGAGCCCCTGAGTGCAACTAAATGTTATTCTGCTCTTAAACTAGGTTTTTCCTCAGTTTTATCAACTGTTACTTGTGTCCCAGGCTCTATTTTCTGGTAAGAACTTGATAGAGTAATCAGTGCTAAATGTTAGTATATACATACAACACATAACTGTGTCTACATATAAAATACACTTTACCTGCTCATTTTGCTAATACAAAATCATTCATAGGTCAGACATTGTGTTAAAAAAAAAAAAAGGTATCTATAACATGGATGTTAATGTTTCTCATTACCCTCGAAGACAGTTTCTTATGAAAAAATTTGGAACTAGAAAAGCATTCTATTTTCTGGCAATTCTATTAGACAAAGAATTCTGTAAACTTCGATGACGCTTTCACATGGATACTAGCAAGCTCAGGGTTAAATTTTCCGTCATAGAAATTCAGATGTTTTTAGCTAAAAAAATTTTTTTTGCTTACTTTTCTCATTGTTTTATTCAGTCAGCATTTATTTATTGAGTGCCTGCTATATGCTAGGCACCTCTTTTATAGGCCAGGGACATAGCTGGGAAGAAGATAGATTCTCTGTCCTAGGAGGTAAAGATTCTAAGAGAAAGGACAAAGGTAGTAAATTGAGAAAACATTTCAAGTTCAAAGCTTTTTATACTTGGTTTGATCTTCTATATTTTCTTAATTGATTTTGGGCAATTGTACTATGCTTTTATTGCATACAGCTTCAAACTAGCTTTGAAAGTTGTTAGGGTGCAAAAATATAAGATAAAATGAAATGCACATTCACATGTGAATTTCACATCTACAGACCACTGCTGTTTTGGGGGGCACACCCTTGGCGGGGAAGGTGGTGAAAGTCACAAGAGGAGAATGTGCTCAGGTCAATGTCCTTTAGGTTCCTTCAGAGTGTACCATGGGGGCACTGCTGTGTCATCTCATGGCACTCTGAAGGGAAATTCTCCCAGATGAATTTCAACATTTATGCATAATGCCAGACTCTTCATCTTAAGCAAACATTTAGTAAAGCAAAGGTTTGGGAGGGTTGGCAAATATTGTGAGTCATTACAGAATGCTATCCACCTTGAATTGTCAGCAGGCAGCTTATATCCTTATAAGCATCTTGGCTTATCCTAAGCAAATATTGCTTTCAAATGTAAACGTCCATGGTGACCTATTTTGTTAACCCCCTGGGCATATCTCCTTCTCCTGTTTTTTTCTTTTTTTAAATTTTGGAGATAGGGTCTCATTCTGTTGCCCAGGCTGTAATAGTGCAGTGGTGTGATCATAGCTCACTGCAACCTTGACCTAGTGGGCTCAAAGGACCCTTTTGCTTTAGCTTCCCAAGTAGTTGGGACTACAGGTGCATGTCACCACGTCCTGCTAATTCTCTTTTATTTTTTGTAGAGACAGGATCTACCTTCATTGCCCAGGCTTGTCTTCAACTCTTGGCCTCAAGCAATCCTCCTGCCTCAGGCTCCTGAGTTGCTGGGATTACACGCACAAGCCAAGAGGCCTGGCTATTTCATTCTTTCTTAAGGAATTTTATGTCACTTAATTTATAGATTACTTCTAATTGTAATTTTATGGTTTGCCACTTCTCCCTAAGTTAGTGTCATCTGAATTCTGTTAGATTCATGTTATACTATAAAATATAGAACATAAAAATAAGTTTTCATTGGTATGTGTATTACACATTTGACATAAGTAATTTTATGAATCTTATCTTGGCATGACTATCTTAATATTTGGGAAAACATTTATTTTTTAGTTCCTGAATATGTACTGTAGGCATAAATGTATATGGTTCACATTCATATATGAATATGCAAATGATAGAAAAGATAGACAAATTTAAAAATTATGACTACCGTTTACCTTTAAAGTTGCTGACTTTTGGGGATAGATTACCTGAAAACCAGCTCTATGATATTTGGGAGAATCCTCTCTGTTGTCATTTAAGAAATATTTATAGGGGGCTGGGCATGGTGGCTCAGGCCTGTACTCTCAGCACTTTTGGAGACTGAGGCAGGAAGATTGCTTGAGCCCAGGAGTTCAGTACCAGCCTGGGCAACATAGTGAGACTTCATCTCTACAAAAATACAGAAAAAACCCCAAAAACTTAGCTGAGTGCAGTGACGTGTGCCTGTAGCCTCAGCTACTCCAGAGGCTGAGGTGGGAGGATTGTTTGAATCCAAGAGTTCTAGGCTGCAGTGAGCTATGATCAGGTCACTGCATTCCAGCTTGGGCAACAGGGTGAGACCCTGACTCAAAAAACAAACAAGACTCCTGGGATCACCCCCTGGCGTGATCACCCCCTGGCATGATCCCCATGAATCAAGGCACTATTGACTGTTGAAATGGAAACAGGTTTCTTCCACGTGGAGGGACTTGGGGAAGACAAGGAATGTACATGAGAAAGAGCAGAGTCCAGTAGAAAGAATTCACTGACAAACAATGCAAGTTGTTCCTACGTAACAGCTTGGGAGTTACCTGCTTTCAAAACTGAACAGTTTGATCTTCAGAGCAATCCATGGAGTAGATGTTATTTTTCTATTTTATGTTTTGTATTACCCACAACTGCAGCAGAAAAACGTTCAATTATTTGTCCCAACCAGAGCCATCAGAAAGTGGCAGACTCAGGGTGGAAGCCTGCATTTAACTGCAGTTTTCTTTTCTTCTTGGGGATATTATAGGAAATTACTTTAAGAATTTAGATAAGGGGAAAACTTTTGAAGTCTGTTCATGAAATACTTTTAGAGTCGACGAAGAACTGCTACAATTTTGAAAGAAAAAGTTTGATGTTAGAAAAACGCTGACAGACAGTAAGGATCACTTAATACCATGTACCACATTCAGCAGATTCTTTAGAGAGTCCAGATGGAATAGCTAAATTCCCACAGTCATTTAAAAATGTATATATAGAAAGGAATAAATATATGAAAATGGTTGGAATAACATACACCAATCAATCAACACTGACTACCTCTGTGGGGGGATTTAGGCAGGGGTAAGAGTTGAAAGGTGGGACATTCAGGGGGATCTTTTGTTGCTTACTTTGTAATTTTTGAAAAAAAGTTATAAGTGATTTTTAATTTTAGGTTTAGCAGTTTTATTTATTTTCATATTTAAGCAATTACTAAAAAAGTAATGCAAACTATTGATACAAAGATTTAATATTGAAATATCTTTTAATAAAACCTAAACTATGAAAAACAAAGTTAGAAAGGCTTTAACACTTTATTTTCGTGCTTCAGAATCACAGGCAACCCCTAGACTAAATCAACTCCCTCCCTCCCTCCCTCCCTCCCTTCTCCCTTCCTTCTTCCCTCCCTTCTCCCTTCCTTCTTCCCTCCCTTCTCCCTTCCTTCTTCCCTGTTTCCCTTTTGCTACAAAGGGTCCTTTAGGGCAAAAGTCAAACATGAAAAATTTATGAAATTTTATATTTGATGCAGAAAATGTACTGCAATTTCATAATTTATTAATACACATGGATTATTTTCCTTTCTAATTATTAAATAAATTATCATTGCAGGAAGATATATTTATCCTACAGTTTTAAATATCTCTTTAAACAGCATATTTAATCTCAATTTCAAGGACATAATCTAATAGCTCATTTAATGCCAAAACAGCCAAATAAGATACTTTACAGAGTTTTTGAAGTTATCCCATGTCCTCTTCATCTTATCAACTTTATTCACCATGCCAAGTCCATTGCAAATATTTAGATTTTACATCTGAATTATCCATTTCCACTACCATTATCCAATTCAGGGCTTTATTCTTCTCACTTAAATTCAGAACCTATTCACCAAATTTGCTTCTATATTCTCTAATATGATTTAACAGTTAGAAATTTTAGTTGACGATGTTTTGTTCAATCTTTGTTTTCTTTGCTGTAATTTCACCAGGACACAGTCCTTAACTCTAGATGGCCTGAATTTCTAACTGGAGCTCAGTCATTGCAGTACCCTTTGACAGCCTCCACACACATATCGTTTAAGAAGTGGAGATCTTGTCTGGGCCTTGCAGATTTCACTTGGTATCTCTTAAAGAACTTGTCAGATTTATTTTTAAACGTGAATAATGAGTGCCCTCTACATTTTAAAAAAATGAGGTAAGGAGGTCAAAGTGATTGTACTTGTCTAGTGCAATCCAGATCCTCGTTCTATTGTGAAAGATGCTATAAGGCCAGTTTTAATATTCAACTCTAGCAGCAACACAGAGAAACCCAGAGGAAGAGCTGACACAGAACCCCTGGGATACAGACCCTAACCCACACCAGATTCTAGGATGCCGGAGGACTAATTTGTATTCTAGGAATGTGTAATCATGTATTTACAGGGCAGTTAGTGGCCAGATAAACCTCACTGGCCTTCTCTACTGTTAGCTATAACTTGTCAAAAAGACTTTGATTTTTAAAATCTGAATAATTGAGGTGAGTATTCAAGTTCTTTCTGTGAGAAAAAAAGATTGGAAGGCATCTTTATCATGCAATGAGGATTTAATTTCTGCATATATGTGACTGAATAGATTTTGAATAGTTTTATATTGCCAAGAAATGGGCTTTATATGTCACCACAGTATTCATACTAGAAGGCAATTAGTATTTTTAGCAAATGTTAATAAGTAATATGAGCCTGAAATCATTTTATGTCAACCTCCTCTGTTGGATTCAAGACAATTTCATGTGCAACTTAAAGCAACATGATAAAAATTATACTGTGATGTTTAAATTTGACTGGACTCCAGAGACTGCACTGTGGTTTCCCTTAGTAAGCGTTATCTTATTAAAAGTATGTAAATTTTATGCATGAATATAATTTAAAATACCTGCTGTTACTATCCCAACTCATTATGTCCAGTGAGTTACTTTTAGAATCTTTTGAAAGTGTAATTAACAATTTATAATGGACTAAAATCTAAAGTCTATCACTGTAAGCCATCATTACGTATTTAGCTTAAATATGGGTGAGGATCTAGAAAACTGCATTTTCCTTTTCTGTGAAACGTAACACGTACACAATCTTGACAAAAGCTGGCTCCATAAATACATTAAATTCTTTTGGAATTGATAGCACCAACTTAGCATGCTTAAGCTTATAACAGAAAGTATAATTCTCTGACAGCAAAGGCAGAGATAAAGTGGGCAGGCAAATCTTACGTATTATGTGTTTTTGGCAAAACCATAACATTCTCATTACTTTTCCTCTCCAAGCAAAAGAATAATTAAGATATTTTCTAAATATATCATGTTTTCAGAAAACCTTTTATAGTTTTTTTTTTTTTTTTTTTTCTTAAAACGTTGCCGTACTAGTTAGTATATTAAGATACACCTTACAGACCTTTTCAGTGCTTGGTCAGTTTGAAGACTCCAGAGAGGTGATGAATTTCAGATGAGCATTTCTTCTTTTCTGGGAGAATGGAGGTTGTGGCCTTGCCTATTCATTAAAGACTGCCTGGTCCGTAGTCACTTTGAGGCAACTGTGGCTTCAGACTCTCATCTGTCCTCTTCCTCCACTCAGCTATATTTGGTAACTGAGCTCATGTTTCAGCAGACTGCCATGATCAGGAATTCCAGCAGCGGGCTGGGAAGCACCCCCAGGACTGAGGGCTGGGTTCTTAGAAATAAAGCCACTTAACATAGAAGGAACTATATTTATGGATCTGATAAACATAGGATTTAAACACATTCTTCTATACTTTGGACTTGTAGCTGGAAATCACCACCTGCCCCGTTAACATGTTCTTAATCAATTTAAAGTACAGTATGTGACTCCAAGTAGAAAAAGTGATAATCCAAATGGAAGCTCTTCTTACTGTGATCTTCTGCTCTGTGCATTTAAATTTTGATCATGTGCTAGATTATCCTAAAATAGTAAATTCAGTAACTGAAAATTTAGCCACCTGGCAAATTGAGTGGAAAGTCCCATTGTTCTCTTACTTCATATTGCTAATTAAAAATTGATATATGACTATGGTATGTATTAAAAGTCTTGTCTATAATAGTATTAAATAAGTGTGAACACACAGGGACTGGTCTTATCCACGTGGCAACATTGAGTTCTTAGCTCAATGCCTAGGACATCATGAGCATCTAGTAAATATTCGTCAAAGAAATAAATAAATGTTGAATGAATAATATTCAGGAAAAGTATCAACCCTCTTACAGTTGCAAAAAATGTTTCACAATCATTTAATATTTTGATCTTGCAAATGACAAATAGAGATAGCAAGAGTTTAATATTTTGATCTTTCAAATAACACACACAGATAGCAAGAATAGAAAGCTTTTCAGTTTAAAGGTCAGATAGCAGAGTCAAATACAAGGGGGCACAAAGAGCAACACAGAAGCTCCCAGTTAACTTGGAAATGGAGTGCTGAGTCTTCCTTTGTCTGGATAAGACCATCACATTTGATTTAGTTTAATATCTAAAGTTTTTTTTTTCTGATGGTAGAAAATTTGTGAAGTATTTTCTTTATAGGAAATTGTATTGTATTTTCTTTATAGGCAAAACTGGTCCTTTATAAATGGTTCTTTCTGGAACTGGATACTTCTGTGGGTCATTTCATCTATTATATTAATTAAGAAGCGATTTTAAAATTTATGCTTACGAGGGAAATACAAGTCTCGTTGATTGTCTTAGTTTGTGCCATTACAACAAAATGCCACAGACTGGGTAATTTACAAAGAGCAGAAATTTATTTCTCGTAGTTCTGGAGGCTGGAAAGTCTAAGATCAAGGTGCCAGCAGGTTTATTGTCTGGTGAAGTTCCCATCTCTGCTTCCACAATGATGCCTTGAGCACTGTGTCCTCACATGGCAGAAGGTGGAAGGGCAAGAGGGGGTCAAACTTCCTCCATCAAGCCCTAAGGGCATCAAATCCCATTCATGAGGAGTCCTCCTGAATCACCTTCTAAAGGTTACACCTCCCCACACTGTTGCATAGGGGATTAGTAATTAACATAAATTTTAAAGGGGACAAAAACCTTCAAACCATAGCCTCGATTACACATATGTTTATATCTGCTTTTTCCTAAAGCCACAAGATAATTGTAAAAAACTGAAAAGGGCAGAAATTGGGAGGGAAGACAATAGAAGATATCAGAAGTGAACAAAACTATTGGAAAGAGATAAATGTAAGTATGCATGTAACTAAATTACAAAACTTCGATGCCTGCAGGAGGAGATGCAGAAAAGAAGCAAGTGATTCACCCCATGGAGTCTCAGAAAGGCTTGGAAATTGGAAGCAGTGAACTGTCTTTAGAAATAATTTTAATTGGCAACTCTGATTTTTGCCTCTGCCTTCTGGCGAACTGTGAGTCTCATGGTGAATTCCAGAGGCAATCATGTTGGTCTCCTGACCAGATGAGGCCTCTCCCACATTTCTTTGAATTGCTTGGTTCGTAAATCCTGGTACAACACCAGCGAAGTGATGAAGCCATAAGAAGAAAAAAGTAAAAAAAAAAAACAGCTTGTGGTCCTGAGAGAGGCTTCAAAGCCAGGTATGATTTTAGTCAAAAGGACAGAGAAATGTGACCTTTTTGTGTATGTATTATAAACAGTGCAGCAAACCAAGCTTGTTTTAAAAATCTTTGAAGAATTTGAGAAACAGAAGTTCTTTTCCTTAGAAAATTGGCATCAAAAAAAAAAATTGAGACAGTTGACCAATACTCTTAAGTGAGTATAGCAAGGTCCAATTGATATTAAGGATGAGATTAGTGTGTGGACAGTAGTATCATTTCTTATGCACTTTCATATTTCCCACCAGAGCCCATTTCTGTGTGCACCAACATTGGGAAAGGTGGTCTGTGGCTCCTTCACGGGGCTCCAGTTCAGCTTTCAAATGATTACTTCTTCTTATAGAAATTTCTGCTCTTTTGAAGCACTTACATTTGCATCAACCATCCTCCATCCCACTTTTTAAAATTAAGACTTTGGATCTAGTTGGGCTGTTGGTTCTCTTCTTCACTCCACACCCTGCCATTATTCTGGGTGACTCAGCACCCATTTTTCTATTCTATACCTTGGCATATTGGTTTTGGACCTGCTTTTCTCTATGAATCTTCATCTCCATTTCTCTTATAGATCACACAAACAGACCCCCTCCACCTCCAAAATCAGGTATAACTTATCTACTGCTTCATAACAAATTACTGCAAAAATTAATGCCTTAATACATATTTGTTATTTCACAGTTTCTATGTGTCAAGAATCCATTAGTCTTAGCTGGGTAATTCAGGGTATCATGAGATTGTACTGAAGATGTTGCCCCAGCTTCTTTCAGGTGGAAGCATGGCTGGGGCTGGAAAATCTGCTTCCAAGGCAGCTCACTCACATGCCTGGAAAGTTAGTCCTGTTATTGGCTGGAGCCCTGTTGACTTCTCTGTGTCACTGCCTGAGTTTCCTCACTTCCTGGCAGCTAGATTCTGCCAAGGTGTCTTTTTTTTTGTTTTGTTTTGAGGTGGAGTTTTGCTCTTGTTGCCCAGGCTGGAGTGCAGTGGCACGATCTCGGCTCACTGCAACCTGCGCCTCCTGGGTTCAAGCGATTCTCGTGCCTCAGCCTCCAAGTAGCTGGGATTACAGGCGCCCGCCCCACGCCTGGCTAAGTTTTCGTATTTTTGGTAGAGATGGGGTTTCATCCAGGCTGGTCTCAAACTCCTGACCTCAGGCGATTCACCCACCTTGGCCTCCCAAAGTGTTGGGATTACAGGTGTGAGCCACAGCACCCGGCCCCATGATGTCTTTTATGATCCAGCCTTGCAGGTCATATTTCATCTTTTCTGCAGTATCCTTTAGTTATACAAACTGGCAGTATCCACTGGGGGAGGAGACTGCACAGAGGCGTAAGAACCAGTTGGCAAGACAATGCATTTGTGGTCATCTTGGCAGTTGGCTACCACACCTCTATTCCCTTTAACCCATCAGTCCTACAGCCACATTGGGGCATGCTCTGTTTTCAAAATCACATTCAAACATGTTATTTGACTGTAAACTTTCTTCCTCTAGCTCTCTCATATACTGATTTTTCTTCTTCACCAGATTTTCCAGGCTGTAGATCACTCTGTTTTGAGATTATCTATCAGTGTGACCCCCAGGTTCAGGTCAATCAGGGAAACTGGTTTACAAACTTTGTTTTAGGAGATACTCTCAGGCAGCCAATAGAGAAAGTAAAGGTATTCTAAGTTTCCTTGATGAAAGGGGTGTGCAAAGAAATGCTGCAGACTTGCTCATTCATTCCCCTTTGATGTTTTCTTTCTCTTATGATCCAGGAAGTTTGAAAATCCTAAGTGTCAAGAAACAAGTCTACTTATTCCCTTTTCACTTTTATTCCTCTCTTTATTCCTGGCATCAACCATCAGGAAAACAAGGATCACGGAGCATGTGAGAAAATGGTAGCTGAGAAGTCTGATCAAAGAACACACTAAAATTGGAGGCATGAAACACTTGCAGAATTGTCCTAATGGTCCATCTGGTGATCCTGGGAACAAGTGTCTTTCAAAGCCATGACCAGTCTTTCTACTTCTTCCTCATACTTTGTATCTGGCTTGCGTACATGTCACAGAATCAGGTATGGCCCCAAAGACTTGTCTGATTAAACTGGTATATCTATCTGTACATAGCAGTGAACTCCACATTTGTCCCTCATGAGCTTGATTTTATGAAATGTGGTTAAATCTGCTGCATAAATGTAGCCTGAGCCTGTGGGTGGTCTTTTGGTCAAATGTTTCTGCTACTTGGGATGTTTGCTAACTGGTGCATATGCACAGAAATGAAGAGAGAAACATAATCTTACGATGATAGGTAATAGAAGTAGAATTGAAATAGTCTGAAAACAAAATCTATGTCTATATACGAGTATTGGGGTACAGTTAGATATTATGATCCTTAGAAATAATCTCGTTTTCTATTCCAAATGTAGAGAAAGTATTTAGTGTGAACAAGTCAGTAAAATTAATTTCAAAAGCAGATTTTATTGAATTTAAGCAAATAAAATAAGTCTTAGAATTTACAAAGAATGACATCATTATATCCTTATATTATCCCTTTATCATTGTGTCATTATTCAGTAATATAAAATTGAATGAGGAGAGATGATTGCACATTGGTGTTTTGAATAGTAAAATAAAATTTGAAAAAAATAGTAATAAATAAAAGCCAACAGTGTATTAAAAGAATAATACACTTTGGACAATTGGGTTTTAGCCAAATCATAAAAGTTGGTTTAACATCCAAATTTCTAGTATTTAATTCCTCAAAAGAAACTCAAATGAAAAAAGCCATATGGTCAGCTCCATATATTGTTACTGAGTCTTCAGACAAAATTCAATATCTAGTCCCAATGAAAAAAAAAAAGTTTGTGAGAAGTGAAGAGAATGGTTCTACTTTAACATTATATATTAAGGTATAGGTGCGTGTGTGACTGTGTATACATATACATATATGATGCAATATATAGTAATGAGATAAAACACCAAGGAATACTAACAACTAATATGCAGGTTTTAATGTATACTAAAGAAGAGAAAGAAATGAAAGAATGAAATAAATGGAATGCTATATTCTGTTCTTTATATAGGAAGAACTGAGTTTGTAATGTAATCAGTTATCAGAATAATCTACAAATGTCATATAATCTCGATTAAAATAGCATTTTTGCCAGGTACAGCAGTTCACACTTGTAATCCCAACACTTTGGGAGGCTGAGGAAGGAGAATTGCTTGACGCCAGGAGTTCAAGACCAGCCTGGGCAATAGAGTGAGACCCTGTCTCTAGAAAAACTAAAAAATTTAGCCAGGCTTGGTGGTGTGTTCCTATAGTCTCAACCACTTGGGAGGCTGAGGTGGGAGGATTGCTTGAGCCCAGGAGTTCAAGGCTACAGTGAGCCATGATTGTGCCACTGCACACTTCATTCTGGGTGACAGAACAAGGTCTTCTTTCTAAAAAATAAAAACGAAAATAAAAAGTAAAGTAGCATTTTTTGCTTTACTTAGAAAAACTGACACAAAAGTTTACCTAGACAAATTAGCATGGCAGTATATCCAGGAAAATTGTGTGAAAAGGAACTCTAAGGGCAGAGGAGTAGCCCTTCAGTGCTACTGGAGCACTAACAAATTTCTTATGGCAAGACAAGGAATGGAGGAATGGATGAATAAAATGACATATTTTATTCTTGTATGGAAAGAACATTAGTTTGAATTGGCAGTATATATGAAATAACTACATACATTTTGATTTATTTCTTGGCCTTGTTCAGTTCCACTGACTTCCCCCTCATTATTAAAAAACTGGATTCCTGTTTCTCTTCATTCAGCCAATTGAAGTTCTTTTGGCTCACATGAATTGGAAAAAAAATCATAGTGAAATGGATAAATACATATGTAGTCATAGAAATATATTCAAGATTTAGGATAAAAAGTATATACACAGGAGTGTGTTAGAGCATCATCATATTTGTATGTATAATTATATCTATTTTTATAATTTGTCTCTCTCTCCTGACATATGAATAAAACATTTTAAAGTTTTCCTGGAAGATGACAGTTTAATTTTAGTGAGAAAATGCATTCTGACTAGGATACAAATAGGGTTGTACGTTGACTCCAAAGTACATGCTGTATTGTTATTTTAAAAATGGTATCTGAGAAAAACAATGGCATCAGAGATTATCTTGACTGTTACTGTTTCTTACTCTTTATACTTTTCCCTATCAATAATTATGATTTTTAAAACGTGTGTTCTAAGGTACTAAAACAAGTGATATAGAAATAAGATATCCCAAATATAGCATTAAGTGAAACAAACACATCGTATACTAGTTATTATATCTGGAAGGTAAGATTAAAGGAAACTTGCATTTTTTTCTTTTTGTATTTGAAATTTGCATGTGTTTGCATTATATTTATCATCAGAAAAATTGCTGGGCTCAGTGGTACATGTTTCATTGTTGTATTTTTTTTTATGTTTACTTGGGAGGATGAGGCAGGAGGATCCCTTGAGTCCAGGACTTTGAGGCCAGCCTGGGTAACATAGTAGGACTCCATTTCTAAAAAAAAACCCAAAAAACAAAAATTCCAGTCATGAGCCTAAAGTCCATTTAATCTTTAAAAACCTTTCTTAATTGTTTAATCCACTAGAGAGTAAAATTTTTTGAAGTCTTTGGGTATAAAATAGAGAATAATCAATTAAAGAAATTTTGAATGCAGTATGTTTCTATTTGGAGAATGAAAAAAACTTTACTGATTTTAAAAATCTTAAACCAGATTTCCTCTACTGTGGAAAGCTCTTGTGTGATGATTTGCACATCAGACCCATATACAAGTGAACGATATTCCGCATATACTGTATGAACATTCCTCTTCATCTGGCAACCTTTAAAATGTCATCACCTTTGATCCACTCTATCTCTGGTCTGCTCCAAGGACACAATCCTAACTACAGTAAACACTTTATATAAAAACACATTTAATTCTATATTATTTATGGAAGCAAAAAAATTGAGGCAATCTAAATGTTCACGTTATGGAATGGCTTAATAAACTCATGGAATTTTAAAGTAACTGTAAAATATTTTTCTGATGTGTTTATATTAAAGGAAAAATGCTGATTATATTATGCTAAGGGAAACAGGAAGATAAGTCTTTGAAGTCTGAATATAACTTAAAAAAAGTTAAGACTGTTTGCATGGCTGAAAGTTTTAATGCTTTAAATTGAGTTGCTTTGACATTTTACAACATATGAAGACATCAATAAACTGTATAGGGTGATTTGTTTTTTCCTCCACCAGAAAGAAAAGGCAAATCTACCAAGATAATTAGTTATTTAGAATGATCTAAATCAAAATGAACAATATTTTGTTTCTCTTAAACTTTGCATTTTATATGCCTCATAGAGATACTTAGCGATATTCAACAACCTTGCAAATGGAGTGGTCGCTGCCAGACAGCTACGAACAGCTGTAGAACAATTTCAGAAGCTGCTTACCCAAGAAGTCTAATGTGGAAGGACGTGGCTGTCATTGCCTGGGGAAGCAAATAGGAAAGAATATGACAAAGGAGGAAATCAGCTGTTGGACCAAAGAATTTAAACATTGAAAAAATGCCAACCATCGAAGACAGTTGCTCTCTCGCACAAAATCCCAAGAACTGTCCATACTCTACTTCTGTCAGCCTAGCAATTTGCTCAGCTATTGCTATTTTGGGAAGGAATTTCCACCAAGCTTGGCCTATCTTCAGCCCCTGAGGTTTTCTCTGATTGACTGATCAACAGGTGTTGAAAAAGCCTGTTGCAGAAATATCACAGACCCAGTGTGCTCATCTGACTTCTGTAACTGTGACTGTAATTTCATTGAATATATTGTTTCTTAATCAAGAAGGCTTTCTCTGCAGGGTAAAATCAAACAGATTATTTAGAACATTTTTAGGTAATTACTTTTCCATAGAGACAGCATATGCATTTGTTAATATGCTTTATTATTTATGAGTTATAAATTGAATACTGTACTAATGATTGTACAAATGAAACCTAAATTAATATAACACAGAATGAACTTGTCAAAGCAATATTGGTATTATAAGCATAAAAATGCAGTTAGCCCTCCATGGACTCTGCATTTGGTGATTCAACCAACAGTGGATCAAAAATAAAAAAAAAAAAAATACAACAATGAAACATAATACAAATAATATAGTATAACACCTTTTTATAAAGCATTTACATTGTATTAGGTATTATAAGGAATCTAAAGATGATTTAAAGTATATGGGAAGATACGCCTAGATTATATAAAACACTACACCATTTTTTAAAATAAGGAACTTGAGCATCTGTAGCTTTTGGTATCTGCAGGGGGTCCTCAAACCAATCTCCCTTGGATACTGAGGAACAACTGTACTCCTATTTTTCTAAGCTATAAAAGGAGATTGAATGGAATCAAGGCTAGGTTATCTAAGTGTACCTGATTCCTGACAAGCCCAGTCTGAATGATGAGCAGGACTTTGAATTACTTTGACAGAGGTGTACCCTATAGGGTGCCCACTCAATCATCAGTGAAGCGGGCACCCCAGAGCCAGGAGTTTCCGTGGAAGTCTTCCCCTACCTTGCCTACCTCCAGTGACTTGTGAGAGAACCTCTCCTGAACCCACAAAACAGGTTCAATCAAGTTCCACCTTCCATTCATGGACTTTCCCCTCTTCATTGCCTCACACAATGTCATAGCCGGAAGAACTGACCTTGTCTGACCTCCCAAGAGAAGATATCTTACCCAAGATCACAAAGCGCCAAATGTCAGCTGGGCTGAGAAGTGGCTGGACCTATTCTTTGACTGTCTGGGCCAGCCCAGCCTGGGGAAGTGCTCTCAGTGCAAGACCCATAGTCCCTGAAAGCTTCACAGAAGTGGGTGAAGATGGGGAGAGAGCTTCTCCCCTCCTAGTTAAAGACAGGAATAATCATTAACGTTGCTTAGTGTTGCCCAATAAACAAGCTTAGCAGATGACTGAGAAGGCAAGGAAAGAGGATCAGACTTGGGATCCAGAAGCTGAGATGACCCTAGGGAAACTATTCTGCCTCAGGCTACTCTGAGGAATTGGGAGCTTTTAACTGGGCTGGTTAGGCAGCTGTTACTCACTGGTGTTTATGCCTGGTATGAAAAGGTGACTGGGGGAGGTGGGGAGATTTTAAATCAGGCAATCATCATAGGTGTAGACGGTGAGTAATAGGGAAATAAATGGAGTTCAGTGGGTGAAGCCTTGTCCTTTGAGCTTTTCTGAGAAACCCAAGTGGTATGTAGCTAGATTGGGGGGGGGGGGTGGATGACAGTGGGCCAGAAACTTGATAGAGGGACACTGCTCAAATAGAAAGCCATGGGGGAAGGATGAGGACTTCAGTGATTCCTCTGAAGAAAAAAGAAGTAGCTTTATGAGAGTAGATTAATTCGGATCAAGGGAGTGAGCCTGGGCAGAGGTTTTGAGTAAAGAGGGGTGGAGTTTTACAATGTGAGTCAAGAGCCAACAGCCTGCTGGATCATGCAGGGGTGAGGATGTCGGTGATAGGGCAGACCCCTCCCGGGGCAGAAGGGCTGGAATGCAATCGGTGCCCCACAGAAAGGACTAAGATCTACTGTCCCAGCAACCCAAGTTCACACCTGAAAGCAAGGGTATAGGATCAAGTTTCCAAAACCCAAGAGATCAGCTGCAGTGCATACCCTGCTCCCTGGCCTGCTCTAGTCCCTGTCTCCATCAGGGTCACCTCAGATGGGAGTGCTAGGGCTTACCAGCCATCTATCTGAAGAATTAACTCTGAGGCGTTCATTAAACACACTTAGACCATTAAACCTCACACCATACGCCAACATAAATTCAGGTGTTAAATGGAAAAAAAAACCCCAAAAAATAGCCGTAATAAAATACATGCTTATTTTTTTTTCCCCCCCCTCTATGGTAGTGAAGGAGTTTTCTACCCATAAGGGCAAATGAAGAAAATATAAAGGCACAATGTGATAAATCTGATGACTTCTAAACGTTCCTAACTGTAAAACTAAAACAAAATCTTCATTTAAAAAGAAGAAAAGGCAAGTTAAAAAAATGAAAGGAAACCGTGGCAAGATGTGTCCTTGCAATTCAATAAGAAAAAACACATGGATAGGAAAATGAGCAGTATATTTAAAATTTATAAGACGATAAATCTATGAAATAATATACAGTCAGCCCTCTGTATCTGTGGCTTCCACATCTGTGGATTCAACTAACCATGGATCAAAAATATTCAGAAAAAATCTGTATTGAACATGTACACTTTTTTGTCATTCTCTAAACACATTATAACTGTTTACATACTATTTACATTGTGTTAAGTATTATAAGTAATCTAGAGATGATTTAAAGTTTATACGCAAATATGCCATTTCATAAGGGACTTGAGTATCCATGAATTTTAGTATCCAAGAGGGTCCTGGAACTAGTTCCCCATGGATAACTAGGGACAACTACGTATTACATTATTTTGACTTAATTTTGTCTCAAAAACTGTCAAACCACTAGAACAATGATCAGTATTAGAGAAAAAACAAACCAAAAAAGAAAACAATCCAGTGTAAGATTGTCACACACGTAAGGAATACAATTGGTTATACTATTTTTGTATTAAATTTAATTTCTTGATTTTTTCTTTAACATATATCCAAAACAAAAGGAACATGTGTACATGAATTGTTCAAATTTTTAATAAAAGTATAAAATAAAATCTCAATGTATTTGCCATGACATGCCTTCTTATCACATTCAAAGTAAAAGTCACAGTCTCTTTTGTTCTCTGAGATCAGACATGATCTGCCTCCTCACCTTATCTTTGTGACATTCTCCCACTCTTGCCTGGTTCTTCAGCTTCAGCCACACAGGCCTCTCTAATGGTCCTTGAACCCACGTGGCTCACTGTATCTCAGGGACTTCCCTGTCCCTCAGCCAGTCTCGGTCTCTGCAAGAAAAAAGAATGGCCTAACTTCCTTCCAATCTTAAGTCACCTTCTTAGTGGGACTTTCCCTGTCTATCCTATCTAAAATTTCATCTTCTTTTCCCATCAGGATCTGATATTTCCTCTTCTCTGTGTATTTTTTCTCTTATAGCTTATTTTTATCTAACACAATGGTCTTTTTACTTCTCTTCTTATTGTTTATATTCTTTACTAGAATGTAAACTCTGAAGGAAGGAGTTTTTAATATTTTGTATCAGTGTTTAAAAAGTGTCTGGATGTCGTAGGTCTCCATACACACATGTTTAGTGAATCCCTAGAAGGGAATGTCCAGAAATTATGATGTTTGAATGCACATGGATTGACATTCCTGTTGCCACTCAACACAAGGCTTTAAGGCTTTTTAAGACAGAGTAAGACCCTGTTATCTGTCTCATAACTCAAGGAAGGACATGCTACCTAGTGCTGCATTCATGGTTCTCAGTATTTCCTGAAGAGAATAAAAATAATGATACCTGCATTTTATTGCTTCGTATCTGATCTCTTTACAACATTGAAGTCACTTAATCCTTTAACAACTCTGTGGATTATTTTTAACTCCCATTTTAGAGATGAAAGACAGAGGCTAACTTACCCAATATGCCGAAGCTAATACATGATGGAACTGTTATTAGAGAGATCCTCTGAATCAAAACGCTTACTTGTCACCATTAAGGTATAGTGTTTGGGAGCTCTAAAAAAAAAAAAGATGAAATACCAATAGGCAGATTTAATCTGAAAGCAATGAGTGAATGCTAATGGATTTTAAGACAGGGAGCAACATGATCAGGTTTACATGTTAAAGAAATTACCCTGGCAGGAGAGTGGAAAACAGAATGGAGAGAGCAGGCTGGAGTCAGGAAATGAATAGGCTTTTGCAATAAACCAGATGACAACACATGAAGCTCATTCTAGTGAGTGGAAGGAATGACATAAAAGAGAATATGGAATTCAGATGTATCAGCTGTGGTGAGCCAAGATCAAACCATTGCACTCCAGCCTGGGAGACAGATCAAGACCCTGATTCAAGGGAAAAAAAAAAAAAAAAAAAAAAAAGGAGAGGCTGGTATAAAATCTCGAATATCACCAATAGGTCAATAAATCATGGACTACATTGAATTTGGCAATTAATAGGTTATCATGAATGATGTTTGGCAGAGGTGCTTCAGGGCAGATTCTGGTCTAAAGGTAAACTAGACCAATATTTAGGACTTTGAAGGAGAAATGGAGATGATGAATGTATATCCTTATGAAGTGCCATGATCAAAAGGAGGAGATGAGGCCCTGGTGTGGTGGCTCACACCTGTAATCCCAGCACTTTGGGAGGCTGAGGTGGGCAGATCACCTGAGGTCAGGAGTTCGAGACCAGCCTGGCCAACATAGTGAAACTCCATCTCTACTAAAAATATAAAAATTAGCCAGGTGTGGTGGCATGCCCTTGTAATCTCAGCTAACCAGGAGGCTGAGGCAGGAGAATTGCTGGAACCCGGTGGGCAGAGGCTGCAGTGAACCGAGATCGTGCCACTGCACTCCAGCCTAGGCGACAGAGTAAGACTCCGTCTCAAAAAAAAAAAAAAGAAATGAAATAGGGCAGGGCTCATTCTTTTAATTGTTTTGGAGAGGAAAGTGACTTTATCATTTTAGTGGAATGAATAGTAAATGCCAGTTGCATTAGGTTCCTATTGTTGCTATAGCAAGTTTCCACAAACTTCGTGGCTTAAAACACACATTTGTTACAATTCTGGAGGTCAGAAGCCTAAAAATCAGGGTATTGGTAAGGACTCCATTATTTCTAGGGGCTCTAACAGGGAGTCCGTTTCCTTTTCCAGCTTCTACAGGGCGCGTGTATTCCTTAGCTTGTGGCCCCTTTCTCCATGTATAAGCCAGCAGCACAGCATCTTCTCTCTCCCCTGATCTCCTGTTTCTCTCTTATAAAGACCCTTGAGATTACATCAGGCCTACTCTGGAAAATCTAGGATAATCCCCCATCTCAAGATCTTTAAATTAATCACATATGCAAAGTTCCTTTTGCCATGTAAGGTAACATGCACAGGTTCTGGGGATTAGGGCATGCACAGCTTTGGGAGCCATTTATTTGTCAGTGCACACTCTGCCCCAAATATTCTCATCAATTCCGTATGCAAAACGAACCATTCTAAGGTCCCCGCAAAGTCCCAGCGTATTACAATATCGACTTAAGTCCAAAAATCCCATCTACATTTCATCTGCTGAAAAGACCTAAATGATTAAATCAGGTAAGGTTGAGACTTTGGGTATGAACCATCCTGAGGCAAAATTTCTCTCCATATAGTGAACCTGTAAGACTAGAAAACAAGTTATTTGCTCCCAAAATACAATGGTGGGACAGGAATAGGGTATGAGTGATAGATATTCCTGTTCACAAAGGGAGAAAATGGAAGGAGAAAAAGCCAAGAAATTTCAAAAATCTGCAAGGTTAACTCCATAGGTTTTAAGGCCTGTGAATAACCATTTGTGTCTCTAGGCTCTGTCCTCAGAGTCATCCTTCATGAAAGATAGCACAAGTTTGTGGCTGAATAGTTTCATCAGACTGTTCGTTGCTTACGAAATTCTGGGAGTCCTATAACCATCTTTCATTTTATTGTCTCTCTGTAGCTTTCAGCTCAAGCTAGCAGTGTTTCTGCTGATATTCTCAGAAATCTTTTGGATTCCCTGTGTATGTCACAGAGTTCTTTTTGAGGCACTAGCAAAAGGTTGTCCAACCGTACTCATGACTTTCTCTCCAGAGTATGTTTTCCCAAAAGCGAATCTCTTACTTTTACCATCCTTTGCAGTCTTGAAATCCTGATAATTTCCCACATTCTCCTTGTCCTGGTTCCTTTTTGATAACAGTCCTTCCCTCTTATAAGGACCCTTCTCATTATATCAGGTCCCCAGATAATCCAGGGTAATTTCCTCATCTCAAGATTCTTAGGAATATCTGCAAAGTTCTTTTTGCCACATAAGATGACATATTTATAGGTCCAAGGATTAGGATATAGACATCTTTGGGGGACCATTGTTCAATCTTAGGTCCAAGGATTAGGATATAGACATCTTTGGGGGACCATTGTTCAATCTACCACAGCTGTGAATAGAGGTTAACAATATAGGAATGGAGTGAGATTCCTGAGGAAGCTGGAGGTAACCAACTCAAAAGGGAGTGGTTATATTGTATATGGAGCATGTCATGGGCTTCTTGGACTAGATGGATGTGTCAGACAGTTGAGAGGAGTCTCTTTAAAACAGATATATTCTTAGTGGACTTGAAGAGAACAGCAGGATGCTCTAGGGTTTTAAGGGCCACTGTAAAAAAGATTGGGGACCTATAGTCATAAACAGTAAATTTGAGGTGAAAAATATTAGATAATTTCCTTCAATGTCCTGGTAAGGGCAAAAAATGGTTTACTAGATTCAGGTGATCAAGTTGCAGGGCAGGTGCACAGGAAAGTGAGTGGATGGAGTAGTTGAGAATGTTGGTGAGAGGAAGGTTCAGTGCCTGTTCACAGAGTTGACCCTGGGGAGGTGAAAGAGTGAGGCTCCTAAGGAGGCTGAGAGATTGAGGCAAGGGGGAAGGCTCCAAAAAGTTGAAATGGAGTTTATGATTTTCAAGTTTCTGAATAAAATCTAGGCTGGAGTCATGGTAATATCTTATTAAAGTGGAAGAGAACTGAATATTGATTTGGAGTAGAGTCTGTTTATGTGCATCGTACATATACTTTGGGGTAGGCAGTGGGATGTATGGAGTTAATATCTAGGGAATCCCCACCTGATATATCTATTTCTTTAAGACAGAAAAACAACAGCAGTCAGTCAATTACATTAAGAACATGTAGGGCCCACTGCTACAATCAAAAGAGGAAATCCCCATTAAATTGTATGTGCTTTGGGGACGGAATAATGACACTGTAGTATTTAAAAGAACTGGAATGAGATAATATATACAGAGAATATTGCAGATATTATCTTTGGAATTAAATTTTGAAGTCTTGGCTACCATTAACTACCTGTAGGGTCATGGACAAGTAATTGAATTCTCTAAGCCTTATTTACCTCTCCATAAAATAGCAACAGTAAAGTTGCTCATGAGCTTTCTGTGAGATTTAATGTGATAACACATGTTAAGCTCTTAGCCCATTGCCTGGCACATAAAAAGCTCAATAAATGCTGTTACAACAAAGCCCAATTTTCTGCTGCTAGCAAATGCATTCTTATGATACAAAGGTCCAGTATCAGATGCTAGAGAAGAACCCACCTGAGATGAACTCATGACTTAATCATGAGTCATTTCAAGTTCTTTCTCAATGTCATCCTCATTGAGAAAGACAATCATAACTCTTTTCAACCGAAAAAAAAAAAGGAAAATCTTAACAGAAGTGAGCAATGTTTTCACCTCCTTTTCGAAGCCACTTTATATTCCAGAGTCTAAGAAAAAACTACCCTTCTGGGCTCTTCCTATTGTGAACAAGTCACTTCCTCCCTTTTCTTGAAGACAGAACTTCTGGTTTCGAATTCTCTCCATTTATTACCCAATGTCGTTACTGGGGCACCCTCACCACCATCTGGACTCTCAATATATTCTGCACATGCATAACATTATGGAATTAAGTGTCTGGAGCACTAAGGGGCACCATGGGCTGGGGTTGAAACTCGAATTTCCAACATTAATGAGCTTGATGACAAAACTAAAGAGCATTCTTCTCAATTTAAATTCTTTGTGATATATGATTGGCCTTTCAAATGTTCACACTGGACAGTTATAATATTGGAAATTTTTCATAAAATGAACTTCTTAGGACAGAAACTCAAAGCCCCTAATCTTTTTTTACTCGATTTTTGCATGTCCGGTACCTTGCCGGAAAAGAAAAACACCACACCTCACCATAGACGTTCACAGTGCTTACAGTGCTGCATTTCCTCTCAGCCTCAATTCCTTGTTTAGACTCCCAGGTTTCTCTGCTCTTACATGCATGTCCCAGATAGCATATCATCGCTTCTGCTATTACCTCCCTAAGATGATCAGAGTAAACCAATGCAGACCTATATTCTACCTTCAGAAAATTGGGGAAATCGAAAAGGCCCCAGGATAGAGAAAAGAAACCGAAACTAACTCCCTAGATAAAAACTCAGGCGCTGGCTGCTGTGTGGCTCAGAGCGCCCAGACCGACGCCAGGGGCTGAACCCCTTCCACCAGGCCCTGTGCTCGGTCCCCCTTGCTCCACCTCCTCCCCGCGGGGCGTGCAGCTCAGACGCTCTATGGACCTAGCAGGTTCGGTGGTCGGGGTGAGGATTGCAGGTGACGTGGGGTGTCGCTAGGCACCCTGGAGCGGCGCTGTCCCGCGGGGTTCTAGATTTCCTTCAACATTCCGATGGACCGGGCGGGGAGGTGGCCCGGTGGCTTCGTGCGCGCCGGGGGAGGGGAGCTGGGGCGCCCACTGGGCTCCGGCGGCAGCTTCGCGGGCAGGCGTAGAACGGGCTTGGGGAGGGGTAGGGAAGAGGGACAACCGCCATGAGAGAGGAGAGTGCTCAGGCTTTTAACGAGTGCTCTTCACCCGAGGGGGCTGGGGATCTGGGGTACTGAGGAGAAAGTAAGGGTCATCAGAATGAGTACAGCCAGTCGAACCTGGACATTGACAGGCAGCAAGCCGCTTCCTTTCTTTCGTCTTGGATTTAAGCTCTTAATAGCGGAAGTCAGGCTTTGTTATTTCCCCGAAAGGTACTTCGTTCCCTTTCCCCGCTTCTCTTTTGTTTACAAAGTTACAATGATAAATTTATAATAAAGTCCTCAAGGTTTTCCATAAAGAAGCTGACATCGTCCGTGATGGGGACTTAAGGATTATGAAGCTCCTAATGACTGCTAGAAAAAGCGGTCAGAACCAGACAGAAGCAAGTCCTTTAAAGACACAATAAGAAGTCCAAACCATAACATCAACGACATACAGACCTTCATGATTTCGAGTATTCTCCTGAAAGCAGTAACATATCATTCAACCTAAGATTTGCAGTTTGAAGTTTAGTGGAACTCAGGTGCTGAGAGTTGAGGGTACTAAAATAAATGAGAGTGGATTATGCTTCCAAGGCCCTTCCTCTTCTATCCCAAAGATTTGGGGGTAGTTTAGTGTGAATCCTTCCTGATACTCTACAAAGAAACAAGTTTCTGTCTGTAGCTCCTGTCTCTCTTTCTATCCATCCATCCATCCATCCATCCATCCATCCATCCATCCATCCATCATCCAACCATCCATCCATCCATCCATCCATCCATCCATCCATCCATCATCTGTCCCTCTCTATCTTTAAAAGATATTTTGTCTGTCATACTGGTATGCTTTTCTCGGTTCATGATTTATTGGTACCTGTCAGTCTCATTTAATAATTGCTGTATGGTACCCCATGGTATGCTGGGTCATTATTGATCAGTTTTATTTGAAGCAGAAGAGAAAGACAAAACAAAAATTAAATGCCTTTCTCTACTACTTTCCCCTTCATACTCAGTCTCACAGTTTTAGTTCTCCTGAGGCGTTACCACTCCAAATATATACATTTATTTCTCAGTTGCTTATAACTTATATGCTTACAAATCAGTATTTTGTTTTATCAACTTTAGACAGACTCCAACGACTCCCTGTGAAAGGAACACCCAAGCCACCCACTTTGTCTTCCAATACGAGTTATATATTTTTAAAATTTCTTCTTATGATTGGCTTTATGGCTTTTAATAAAATATCCATGTTAGTTATCATCCACGGCTATGTTGATATGGGTGGAAATCTCTGCGGTTTTCCCTCTGCAGGCTCATTTTCTGCTTCGTAAGTATGGAGACCTGCTGGTTGATTTACTGATACAACCCTTTTTTATAACCTGCTGCTTGTTTTACTGATGTAACCATTTTTAAGGCAGCTCACAGTTTATTTGGAAATACAATTCTCTAAGAAATGTATCCAGCTTCTGATGCCCTATGCCGTTAATTACACCCAGAGAGTTTCTATTTTCATCCTTAATTCCCTCTCAAATTAGCAGAATCTGTCTTAAATTCATTTGAAATGATAGTCTGGCCTGGGAAGGTAACACCTCCACATAACATTTGCAGCAAGACGAAGTCCTTCTGTTTAACTGAAAATTCTTTATGAGTCTTTGTTGAGCAAGGTGGTTTTTTTTTTTTTTTTTTTAAGTCTTGTCACTTTTTATTTGCAGTACAGAAACTGTCACCTGTGCTACCCAAATTTCTTGGCTCCCTTCCTTCTTCTCCTCCTTTCCCCTCCCTCCCTCCCTCCCTCCCTTCCTTCCTTCCTTCCTTCCTTCCTTCCTCCCTCCCTCCCTCCCTTCCTTCCTTTCTCCCTTCCTCCCTCCCTCCTTTCCTCCCTCCCTCCTTTCCTCCCTCCCTCCTTCCTTGCCTCCCTCCATCCCCTTCCCTCTCCCTGCCTTTCCCTCTCCCTCCCCTTCCCTCTCCCTTCCTTTCTCTCTCCCTTCCCTCTCCCTCCCCTTCCCTTCCCTTCCTTTTTTAAATAGGGATGTGATCTCATTGTTGTTGCCCAGGTTGGTCTTGAACTCCTTGCCTCAAGCAGTCCTCCCACATCGGCTTCCCAAAGGGCTGGGATTATAGGTATGAGCCACTGTGTCCAGCCAATTCTCTTCCTTCTAGCTCTGCTTTCATACCACCCAGTTCTTTCTTAAGACATTTCTCTTTCCCATTCTTCTTTGGTCATAACTCCTCAAAAACAGCAACTAAAACACTATAGACGTTGACCATCAACCTTTTCCAATCACTTTTCTGTGAGCATCAGGCTTGTTGGCATGTGGTTGGCTTCCTAGTTTTGGAGGGGATGAGTTTTACTAGACATTTTGCTTTGTGTCACCTGGGTTTCCAACTTTTAAGCCCAAGAAGCCTAGTTTCTCACTGCCTATTATCTGTCCATTAGGGTGGAAATATATACCATGTTAATGGTTTTATAATCCACGTCTTCTCTTTTTACATCTAAGATGAGGATGAAAATTATATCTGTGTGGTATGTTATAGTTTGTTAGTATTAAGAAAATTAGTGGTACATAAAATGATGGTGCATCTTGCAGTTCATGGCGTTTTAGATTAAAAGAATGATAGCACCATACAATTATGTATTGATAGGAAGAATTTCATTTCATTTATTTATTTATTTATTTATTTATTTATTTTGAGACGGAGTCTTTCTCTGTCACTCAGGCTGGAGTGCAGTGGCAGGATCTGGGCTCACTGCAAGCTCCGCCTCCTGGGTTCAGGCCATTCTCCTGCCTGAGCCTCCTGAGTTCCTGGGACTACAGGTGCCTGCCACCAAGCCCGGCTAATTTTTTGTATTTTTAGTAGAGACGGGCTTTCACCGTGTTAACCAGGACGGTCTCGATCTCCTGACCTCGTGATCCGCCCGCCTCAGCCTCCCAAAGTGTTGGGATTACAGGCGTGAGCCACCGCGCCCGGCCAGAATTTCACTTTTGTACCAATTTCTGTAGCAGTAAGGGAATGCTAACTTCTGTAGCAAATACAACTTCTAAATTTCAGTGGCATTACACAATAGAAGTTTATATATATTGTCCTTCTAAGAGTTCAAAGCAGATTTTCCTGGCCAGTGGGCCCAATAGTGATTCAGGGACCCTGTTTCTTCCATATGGTGGTTCCACTGTTCCCTGGAGTCTTCATATTCTTCGCACCTAACTTTTTAAAGAGAAGTAAGAGTAGAGAAGGTATACCTACTTCTCAAAAGTCTGGCTATCACTTCCACTCAAATTCCATTGGTAAGAACTAATTTCATGGCTATCTCCAGATGCAAAAGAATGGGGAAAATCTAGTCATTGGCCAGATAACTACTTCTCAGTGATAATTCTTACATGTGGAAGGCGGAGCATGAATTTTAGTGGACAGTTAATATCTCTGATCCAATACATATGATTTTTTTTTCAATTTTTTTAACTTCCATCAGAATCCAAAAGAAAGTCTTCACATTACAATTGGTGTATAAATGTCTTGTTTTTTTAATCTATAGGGTTCCCTTTCTCTCTCTCTCTCTCTTCATCTCTGACTCTTTGTCTCTCCTTGCTATTCTCTATTAGTTCTTAGAATTAGAGGCATAATCAGTTATTTTTAATTTTTTATATTTTTGTTAAGAGTTCACATAGATGGCCCCATATTCCATTCAGAGACAGAGAATGTCTTGCTATCTCTATTTTTATGATGTTAGTATCCATTGATGTTCAATATCTAGATCCATTAATTTATTAGATGTTTCAAAATGAGGAAAATATAAATTCCTCATTTCTTCTTTTATTTTTTTGAACTGGGTTACTTATGTATAGACAAACTTCTCATACTATTTACTTAATCAGGGTTACATTTTGTATAACGTGACAATAGAGGATAAGTGTTTTTTTGTTTGTTTGTTTGTTTTTTCATTGCAAAGCATGTTCTTTTTAAAAACTTTTATTTCTTAAATCTTTATTTTTTGATTTATCTTCTCTCTTAGTTTGCTAAAGCTGCCGTGACAAAATATTATAGAGTGGTGGCTTAAACAACAGAAATTTGTTTCTCACTATTTTGGAGGCTGTGAAGTAGAAGATGAAGATTCTGGCTGATTCAGGTTCTGGTGAGGGATGTCTTCCTGGTTTGTACATGACTACCCTCTTGCTGTGTTCTGAGAGAGCGAGGGAGCACATGGGGGTGGGGGGTGGGGAGGGAGGTGGCAGGGGGAAGGGAGAAGGGAGAGAGTATGAGCTCTCTGATGTTTCTTCTTAAGAAGACTCCAATCCTATTAGATAAGGACCCTATTCTTATGGCCTCCTCTAATCCTTATTACTTCCTGAAGCCCCCATCTCCAATTATCATCACACTGGGGTTTAGGGCTTTAAAATACGAATTTTGGAGGGACATAAACATTTAGTATATAACATTATCTTTGGATGCTATTTCTGGGCTCCCTTTTTTTTTTTTAAATAAATGATAATCATAGCATTCCTACTCTTTTCCTATCGTTTTTCCCTCTTTGTACTTCTCAAATTGGTTAGCTATTTGAATATATTAACAGTGTTCAAAGCATTTACATTTTGGTTCTCTGAATAAATTAAGTTCATTGTTATTTGTCTATATATTGAGTCTAAAAATGGAAAAACAACAACAAAAAATAACTGTATATACAGTATTCATTATGGAGTCAAGTTTTGTGATCAGATCCAAATAGGAAATGCATCCTATATCATTAAAACTTGATTACAGTAGACTTTTCAAAGCATTAAAGAGGATGAAAGATGTTGGTCATGTGTCAGAGCATTCAGTGTTGGCCATAATGTTAAAAGAGCTGACTGTAATCAGTTTTCACTATGTCCAGGTGCTCTTTAAGCAGTTTATGTATTAACACATTTTATCTTGACAACCCTAGGATAATAATAATATTCCAAATTCGCAGACAGGAAGCAGAAACAGAGATGGAAGCAATTTGCCTCAGACCACACAACTAGTTAGTTGTACAGTTAGGAATTCAACCCAGGCATCCTGGTTTCAGAGCTCATGTTCTTATTCATTTTAATGCCTCTTTCATATTCATTCTTTTGTGACTAAAATGTCTTTCCTTTTTGCCCAATTTTAGATTTTCTCCTTATCTTTGGAGCACTAAAATTTTATCAGGATATCTCTAGCTGTGGCTTTCTCTTTTTTCATCAAATGTATTTTGTTTTTGGAGAACGTTTTTAATCTAGGGATTCATATTTTTCTTCAGCCCTGAGGCAGTCTTCTTAAATCACATTTTCTCACATTATGTTTTCGATTATTTTTACCACTCATTCTGGCATCCCGTTTATTTCCTCTGGGATTACCTTTTAATGGATTATATAAGCTTTGATCAATCTTTCATGTGTCTTAATGTTTCTCTGATTTCTATCTCATTGTCTTTCTGGACTCTGTCTTTTAACTTGGGATTCTGTTTGATTGTTCAGCAAACTATTTTATTTTATATCTGCAATCTTGCTTTGAATTTTCAAGAGTGCTTTCTTGTTCCTGTATTTTTTCTTTTCAATAGCAGCATGCAAGCTCCTACTTCATAGATTCAATGTCTTTGATTCTGTATGAAAATTCTAGTTGGAATTTTTTAAATTTCTCTTTTGGCTCCTAAATATCTCTGTTTTCTCAGTATGTCTTTTAGAATATTTTGATTTTCTTTTATTTGGTTTATTTATTTGTCTTCATTTTTGGTGTTTATTTTCTGTCCGATCAGTATTTTATATCTGACGATCCTTACTTTTGTATTCATATTATAAAATTTAAAAATCACAGTGCTTAATAAAAAAAGCTGATTTAGGCTTCCCTATCCTGTCTGTCTCTTAAATGGGAGGGGCTCTTTGAATGACTACTCCATTCACTCCTTCAGGGCTCCTCTGAAATGTCACTTTCTTGGAGATACTGTCTGTAGCAATCCTGTCCAATTCGTTATAACTCTTTTATTTTTTAAATAGTACTTAACTTTTAAATATTTAAAATTTTATTTATTTTTTTTCTACTAGATGATAAGCTCCTAGAGTGCAGCAAAGTCTACTTTTGTCCTTTTCACTAGACTCCCACCCCCAAGTGCAGTGCCTGTCACACAGCAGGTGTTTGCTCATTCAATAGTTGTTGAATAAATGCATTCTGCTTTCTGTCCCTTCAGTTTCACAGAGAGAGTACTTTCTTTGGCTATAATTACTTTTATACTTACCAATCCTGTGGCCATGTTGAGTTCTAACTGTATATTGCTGCTATTCTTTATGGTAGGTATGAAGTGAAGAAGTGAGTTCTCCCAGAATCAGCTCCCAAGACAAGGATTTGAGTGCCAATAGTTCATTTTGGGAGTGATCAGGAGTGGCCAGAAACTTATTTTGGGAGTGACCCAGAGTCACTAATAAGCACCGGTCAGTGATTTCTTCTGCCTGTGAAATATACTCATTTCCTCAGTTATCTTTAGAAATCAAATGACTTGACAGTTCTATTTCTAGCCCAGAAACTGTCCACCTTTCAGCATGCTTTGTCCAAGCCCCATCATCCATTCTGTTGTCCTTGCTAGGATCTGAGGAGTCATTCGTGACACTCCCAACTCTCCCTTCCCATGTGGAATCTATTGCCAAACTATGTCACATTTATCTTCAAACTGTCCCCCTGATGAATCTGCATCTCTCCAGCTCTAAATAGCACTGCATTACCTCAAACCACCATCATCTTTCTACAGGACTATTTCAGTAGCTTTCTCTATACATCTCCCCTTTCAGTCTGCTCTCTGTACTAAAGATAATGTTTTCCAAATGCAAGTATAATCAAATTACAACCAGTTTAAAACCCATCAATGGCTGAATTTAGCTCTGAAGATGAAGACGAAACACCTTAAAATCCCTTAGAAGACTCCTTAGCTTCCTTTTTCTCTAACCTTATCTGTCACAGCCTTACCCTCTGCTGCAACTGCACTCACTTCTTTTCTGAATCTCATACTTTCCATACTGTCCTCTGTCACAGGGCCTTTGTACATGCTGTTCCCTTTGCCAAGAATACTTTTTATTCCTTTTTTGGGGGGCAAATTAACTATAAGGGAGTACTCATTCCTTCAGGTCTCAGTTCATGCATTACGGGAAGCCACCCTCATCTCTGTGCCTTTTGTCACATTTGTGATTTGAAATTGTTTGTATGATTATTTGATCAATATTTGTTTGTTTACTAGACTTCTTGCTCTGTGAAAATTGTAACCGTATTTTTTGGGTTCGTTTCTTTGTTTTAGGAATAAATGCAGTTCTATTTTTTTTTTCTTTTATTACAGAGTCACCACTCACATCAAATGTAGCCATTTTAGAGGTGCCAAAATAAAATATATCAGCCATATTTAATAAATTCCAGCTCTACTCTTCTACCCTATAGCCCAAGAAGCAGCAACGATGGGTAATTCTCAATCTTTGATATTTGTAGCCTATAAAACCACAATCTTGTAAGATATTCAGATTCAATAATGTTACAAAGTAATTGGATATCTATATTTCATTTCCTTAATAATTACTAAATTATATAGCTGTGTAAAAATATTGATGGCTCAAAAAATCTCTTTTTTTTTTTTAGGGTTAAAGGATCATGAAGGATTTTTCAGGAAAATGACAAAGTTAATTTTGAATGAAATGCCAAAAGCTGGGTAAGTACTGTGAAGTAAAAAAGAAGGAGCTATACTATTGTATACTCTGGGTATCGACATCCCTCTTAACCCGTATACATATACATGATCACTCAACCTATTTGTCTTGGGGCAACTTGGAGAGGATGGGAACATACTCTTCTTCCTATAGTTGTCAAAGCTGTCACTGAACAGATAGTTTCCTAAAGCAATCAGATTTATGGAGTTGGGGGTTATATATGTCCTTATCCAGAATAACAGCCTTTAGAATCATATTCTCAAGTTCGAATCCTGGCTCTGCCATTTAGCATTGGATAAATTCCTTTGCCTCTCTGAGCCTAATTTTATTTTAATAAAATAGTAATTGTGCTATCTCCTTCTTATAAAGGACAGTTGCTTAAATGAGATATTTGAAAAGGTATCGTAGACTGGCATGAAGTACTCAACAAATAGTAGCTTATGCAATAGTAACAACAACAGCAACAAAGTCTCTGTGAAACATCTGTGAGTTTTATTCTCTTTGATTTTTATTTTAGGTATTCCAGCATATTAAATGATTTCGTGGAATCTAATTTTTTTGTGATTGATGGAGATTCCTTGCTTGTCACGTGCCTGTGTGTAAAATCATTCAAGTGGGGACAGAATCTCCACTTTTTCTATCTGGTTGAATGCTATCTTGTGGATCTTATGAGTAATGGAGGACAATTCGCCGTAGTTTTCTTCAAGGTAATGTATGATGATTGATGTCTTTTTAGTCCTTTGAAGACTATAACTGAAATCTCTTAACCTAAATAGTCTTTGACCTAAAATGAAGCATGCCATCATAGAAAATATAAAAAGACAGGTTAACAAAAGAAAAAAATACCCATAATTTCACTACTCAGAGATAACCATTCTTTACTTTTTATTTTATTATTTTTTTTTCCCTCAACTCTGTTCCCACGTTCATAATATAGATCAGGCACAGAGCCTGGGCTGAGGGATATATGGGGTAGTTTACACTACCTCCTTTTCTATACAGTCGGTATAAGAATTCAGCCTGTGGTAAGCACCAGGAAACCCATTCTTTAGGTTTCAATATTTTGTTATAAAAATTTCAAATATACCTAAGTTGAAAGGTTGTGGAGCAAATATCTATATTCCACCATCTAAATCCTACAATTACATTTTATTTTACTTCTTCATATATCCGTAAGCTTATCCATGCCTTTATTCACCTTTCAATCCTTTTATTTTGGGGGTGCAGTTCAAAGTAGTTATAGACATTACATTTAACTCTGAAACATTTCATCATACATGCCATTAACTAGAGTTCGGTACTTATTCGCACTTTTTTGATGGTAAAATTTACATGAAATGAAATACACAGTTCTTAAATGTGTTACAAAAAGTTTTGCTCCAACCTAATGCCATTTAATGAGCTTTGCCGAGTGCATAGTATTTACCAGTCCATTGAGTTTTGACAAATGCATGCATGTGTAACCCAAACTCTTGTTCCACAGTACGTCTTCTCATGCCCCTGCCCAGTCCATTCTCACTCCATCCCCTAGAAGCAACCACTGTTTAAATCCTTTCTATTGCCTCTTTAGTTTTGCCTGTTGTAGAACTTTTTTTGTTTTTGTTTTTGAGATGGAGTTTCACTCTTGTTGCACTGGCTGGAGTGCAATGCCATGATCTTGGCTCACTGCAACCTCTTTCTCCTGGGTTCAAGCATTTCTACTCTCTCAGCCTCCCAAGTAGCTGGAATTATAGGCGCATGCCACCATGCTCAGCTAATTTTTGTATTTTTAGTAGAGACAGGGTTTCATCATATTGGTCAGGCTGGTCTTGAACACCTGACCTCAGGTGATCCACCTGCCTTGGCCTCCCAAAGTTCTAGAACTTTTAATAAATAGAATTTTACAGTGTGAACTCTTTGTATAAACCTTTCATTCAACATAATAATTTTGAGAGGCATCCATTTTGTTGTGTGCAGTGGTATTTTGCTCCTTCTATCGCTTTTGAGTAAGGTTTTATTGTAGAAATGTGCCACGTTTTGTTTCCCCATTTTCCTGTTTCAATATCTTGCCTAGATGAATAAAGCTCCTATGTGCATTCGCACACAAGTCTGTGTGGATGTAAGTTTTCATTTTCCTTGTACATATATCTGTGATTGAAATACATATTTTATAAAACTGCCAAAGCTTTTCCTAAGGTAGTTGTGCCCCTTCACACTAACTCCAGCAATGAATAAGAGTTCTGGTGCCCTATGTAGTTGCAAACATTTGTATTTGGTCAGTCCAACCATTCTGTTGGATGTGTGGTGTTATGTTAATTGGTATTTATCAAATGACTAATGATGTTGCCTACTTTTTCAAGTGCTTATTGTTCGTTTGTATACTATGACTTGTGAAGCACCTGCTCATATCTTTTGACCATTTTAAATTGGATTCTTTATCTTTTTTATATTGAGTTGTAATAGTTCTTGATATATTCTGTATACAACTTCTTGTCATATATATTATTGCAAATGTATTTTCCAGTCTGTGGCTTGCCAGTTCATTTTCCTTCTTTTTTTTCTTTTCTTTCTTTTTTTTTTTTTGAGGTGGAGTCTTGCTCCATCACCTAGGCTGGAGTGCAGTGGCGCGATCTCAGCTCACTGCAACCTCCGCCTTCCGAGTTCATGGCATTCTCCTGCCTCAGCCTCCCAAGTAGCTGGGACTACAGGTGTGCACTGCCACGCCCAGCTAATTTTTTGTATTTTTACTAGAGATGGGGTTTCATTGTGTTAGCAGAATGGTCTCCGTCTCCGGACCTCGTGATCCACCCGCCTTGGCCTCCCAAAGTGCTGGGATTACAGGCATGAGCCACCATGCCCAGCTGCCACTTCATTTTCTTATGCCACTTCATTTTCTTGGTGCTATCTTTGGATGACCAGATATTTTAATTTTGATGAAATCTAATTTATTATTCTTTAATGGTTATTGTGCCTATATCCTGATAAGAATCATTGCCTATCTCTTAGTCACAAAGATATTTTCCTATATTTATTAATAATTCTAGAAGTATGTAGTTTCAGCTTTTGCATTTTGGTCTATGATATTTCTTGAATTAATTTTTGTGTGTTTGTGATGTGAATTGGGGATTGAGGTTCGTTTGTTCCAGCATCCATTGTTGAGAACATTTTTCTTCTACCAGTAGATTGCTTTGGTTTCTTCATCAAAAATCAAATGATTATGCATGTGTAGGTCCATTTCTGGGCTTTCTACTATGTTCTATCAAAGGATTTAACAAATTACCAGTACCACAATGTACTGATTTGTATAATTTTATAGTAAATCTTGAAACCCACTTTGTTCTTCTTTGTTTAACTTTGGCTATTCTAGGTTCTCTGCATTTCCACACAAATTTTAGAATCAGCTTGCCAATTTCTATTTAAAAAAAAAATGGGATTTTAATTGATATTCATTACATTTGTAGATCAATATAGTCTTTCAGTTAGTGAACACAATGTATATCTCTGTTTTTTTAAAGATCTCTTATTTCTTTTATCAGTTTTGTAGTCGTCAGTGTGGAGTTCTTGCATGTCTTTTGCTAAATCTGTTTCAAGATATTTCATGTTTTGATCTTACTGTAAATTGAATTTTTAAAAATAATTTTTTATCTTTTGCTGTTTGTATATAGAAGTAGAATTGATTTTGTTTGTTAACTGGTATCCTGCAATCTTATTAAAACAACTTACTAATTTCAGTTGATTATTTGTATATTTCTTAGATTTTTCAATGTCTTCAGTGAATAAATACATGCTTATTTCTCGTTTTCTGATTTTATTTTTTAATTGCTTTTTCTTGCCTTATTACAGTGATTGGCACCTCTAGAAATGCTGAAGTAGAGTGAGTGGGAATCTTTACCTGGTTCTTGATCTTAAAGGGAAAGTGTCCATTATTTCCCTACTAGGTATCATATTAGCTGTAGTTATTTTATGTATATCTGTTATCAAATTGAGGAAATTTATTCTTATTTTAGGTTTTCCGAGAGTTTCTATAATTAATAGGTGTTACATTTTAAAAAATGCTTTTTCTACATTTATTGAAACTCTGATACACCTTTCCTCTTTTATTAATTTGGTAGATTACATTAAGTGATTTTTAAATACTAATTCAATTCAATCTTTTATTCCTGGGAAAACCTCAGTTGGTCATGATAGATACCATTTTTTGAATATATTGCTGGGTTTGATTTCCTAATATTTTAAGTGTTTTTGGTATATAGTCATGAAAAATATTAATCTGTAATTTTATTTATTTATTTATTTGAGATGGAGTCTCACTCTGTTGCCCAGGCTAGAGTACAAAGGAACGGTGTCGGCTCACTGCAATCTCCGCCTCCCAGGTTCAAGCAATTCTTTTATCTCAGCCTCCCGTGTAGTTGGGATTACAGGCATGCGCCACCATGCTTGGCTGATTTTTGCATTTTTAGCAGAGATGGGGTTTTCCCATGTTGGTCAGGGTGGTCTTGAACTCTGGACCTCAGGTGATCCGCCTGCCTCAGCCTCCCAAAGTACTGAGATTACAGGCATGAGCCACCTTGCCAGGCCAATTTTATTTTTTATAATGTCTTTTTCTGGTTTTGGTATCAGGATCATGCCGACCCGGTGAATGTGTTGAAAAGCCCATTTTCCTCTTCTATTTTCTGAAAAAGTCTTTGTGAGATTGGTATTATTGCCTCAGATGAATTTGATAAAATTTGATCAAATTTTCCTGTGAAACCGTTTGGGTCTGGAGTTTTCCTTGGAAGAAAATTTTTGATAAAAAAGTCAATTTCTTTAATAAATATAGGGCTATTTAGACTTTCTGTTTCATGTTGTGTCAGTTTTGTTAATTGTATATGTCAAGGGATTTGCCCATCTTATCTAAGTTGTCTAATATTTTGGCATAAAGTTGTCTGTAATATTCTCTTATTTTCCTCCTATTGCCTAAAGATTTGTAGTGATGTTAGTGTTAGTTAGCAACCCCTTTCTTTTTTTTTTTTTTTTTTTGGAACAGAAACTAAATTTTCTTTTTTTCTAAATTCAAGACAGGTTCTCACTCTAGCTCCCAGGCTGCAACACAGCAGTAGCGTGATTTTGGCACACTGCAACCTCTGTGTCCTGGGCTCAAGTGATCCTCCCATCTCAGCCTCCTGAGTAGCTGGGACTACAGCTGTGTGGCAGTATAGTTGGCTAATTTTTGTATTTTTTATAAAGATAGGGTCTTGCTATGTTGTACAGGCTAGTCTCCAACTCCCAAGGTCAAGCAATTCACTTACCTTGACCTCCCAGAGTGCTGCGATTACAGGCATGAGCCACTATTCCTGGCCACTAAATATTTATTTTTTCATTTATTTTCACATTATGCAGTTTTACACTGAATGACACAGAAGGAAACTAAAATGACCGACAGTTTATATATAAGCTTGATTCCTGTCTTAAGGAAAAGAAGAACAGTATAAAAGCAACACATATTCTAACAAAACATGTTCTAACATGTTTTGTTAGAACAAAAACAAAAACCCTCTAAAAAGCTTTCACGTTACACTCCCATTTTGTGAATTGGCGGCTGTCCGTGTCCCTTAAATCTTTGATTATCTGCTGTTTTCTGTGTAGCAGGCTACAAAGCACACAGATCATAACTATAACTTACCAAAAGGAGATACATGGACTTTATACCCATCACCTGGATACTCTAAACCGGTTTTTAAACATAAACTGCAGAAATCCTGACTAATGCAGCAAAATAAGACTATTTTTTGGCCAGCTGCTAGTGACAACCAATGATGCAATAACAGGAGGAGACTGGTCAGAAACATGACACCAACTCTTAATAGCAACTGCTCTACTTGAAATTCACATCTGGTGAAATGGGGACAGATTTTTATTCCTCTATTTCTGAATGATAAGTATCATCACATAATTTTACAAATTAAAATGTAATTTGTCATTGTTGTATCTCTGATTCTATAACCTGATATACTGCTAAGGGAAAAGAAGGAGTTAACTTTTTAAAAAATGTATGAAAGCCATAGTATCATCTACTGTATGTGACAAAGCCTCACAGATTCTCTATTGTGATAATTTCCATTTTCTTCTGCCCTCATTTATCCTTTATATTGCTAAGTTGTGTCTTCTCTTTTCTTGATCTAGTTAGTGATTTATCAATTTTGTTGATGTTTTCAAAGACCTACCTTTTTTCGCTTTGTTAATTTTCTGTCTTGTCTTTTTTCTTATTTCACTGATTTCTACCCTTGTCTTTATTTGTTTCTCTTGGATTTTTCTTACTCTTTTTTCTACTAGCTTCATAAATTGAAATTTTAAGCTAAGATGTTTTTTATTTTCTATTTATGAACAATAAAATTTTTCTTGTAAGCTCTGTTTTAGCTACATATCACAAATTTGCATCTAATGGTTTTTTCTTTACCATTTTATTAGAAATAATTTCTAACATCTCTTGTGATTCTTTTTTGTTTGACCAGTGGATTATTTAGAAATTATTTGTTTTAAAAGTTGGGGGTATTTCACTACTAGATTTCAAGATATTCCACAAAACTCTAGTAACCCAAACAGCATGGTACTGGCATAAGAATAGACAGTTGGAGCAATGGAACAGAATAGAGAACCCCAAAATAAATTCATGTATTTATAGCCAAATGATTTTTGACAAAAATGTATCAAGAACGCCCACTGGGGAAAGGACAATGTCTTCAGTAAATGGTGCTCAGGAAATTGGATATTCATATGCAGAAAAATGAAACTGAGCCCTCACCTTCACTGTATTAAAAAATCAATTCAAAATGGATTAAGGACTTAAATGTAGGACCCAAAACTATGAAACTATTAGAAAAAAACATAGGGGAAATGCTTCAGGACATTGGTTAGTGTGAAGATCTTATGGCGACGACCTCAGAAGCATAGGTAACAAAGCAAAAGTAGACAAATGGGATTATATCAAACTAAAAAGTTTCTGTGCAGGAAAGGAAGTAATCAACAGAGTAAAGAGACACCTTCAGAATGGGAAAAATATTTGTCACTATTTATCCTACAAGGAATTAATATCCAGGATATGCAGGGAACTCACACATCTCAATAGCAAAAGAATTAAAAAAGATAATCCAATTAAAATGTGGGCAAGTGAACTGAATAGACATCGCTCCATAGAAGACGTACAAATAGCCAACATGTGTATGAAAGCATAGTCAACATTATTAATCATCAGAGAAATGCAAATTCAAACCATAATAAGATAGCATCTCACCCCATTAGAATAGATATTGTAATGCTCGTAAGGATGTAGAGAAAGGGGAACTCATGTGTTTCTGACATGAATGTGAATTAATTCAGTAATTATGGAAAACAGTATGGAGGTTCCTCAAAAAACACAAAAAGGAATTACTATATGAACCAACAACTGCACTACTAGATATATATTCAAAGGATAGGAAATCAGTATGTTAAAGAGATATCTGCCCTCCTGTGTTTATTGCAACACTATTCACATAGCCAACATATGGAAACAAACCAAGTATTCATCAACAGATGAATGGATAAAGAAAATGTGGTGTGCATATACACTATATAATACTATTTGGCTATAAAAAACAAAATTCTGTCATTTGTGGTAACATGATGATCTTGGAGGACATTATTGCACCATAGGGTGGATATAATTAACAGTAATTTATTGCATTTTTTCAAATAGAAGAGCAGATTTGGCATGTTTCCAACACATGCACATACACAAATAATTGTGTCTGATGTGATCAATATGCTAATTACTCTGATCATTACATATTGTATACATATATATCAGAATATCACCCTGTACTCCATAGATATATGCAATTAGTCTGGGTGAGGTGGCTCACATGTGTAATAGCAACACTTTGAGAGGCTGAGCAGGGAGGATCATTTGAAGCCAAGAGTACAAGACCAGCCTGAATAACAAAGTGAGATCCTGTTTCTACCAAAAATAAAGTCCAATTATAAAGTCATTTAAGGATAATTTTAAAAATTAAAAAACTATGTTTTAATGTATAAATTCTTGTTTTTTTCTAGATGTGTTATCATTGATTTCTAATTCCATTGTAGTTGGAGAAAATATTTCTGTATAATTTCAGTTATTTGAACATCTATTGGGACTTGTTTTGAGGTCCAATATATGGCCTGTTTTGGTGAATGTTCTGTGTGTTCTTGGAAATAATATATATTCTACAGTTCTTAAATATAATCTTCTAGAAATGTCATTAAGTTATAGTAGTTGATAGCTAAAATTAATTTGTATTCACAACAGTAGATACTTATTTTAAGGCCATCTAGGAACATGAGATAGGAGGTAGACTTCCCTCAACAACCTTTCTTTGCTCTCTGAATTTGTATGCTTAAATTCTAGGAAGCCCTTTAGGACCAAAACTGAGAAGAAATTGTATTTACATTCCAGTAGAATGGCAAATTCAATAGGGGCACTGCCCTTATTTGGATTGATCTATATAAATATCCTCAACAGTGTATTATACTATGGTTTTTAAAAATTACAGATTAAATGGCTTCCAATTTTAACAAATCTCAACCCAAATACAAAAGTATATTATGAGCCCATTCCCTCATCCTACTCCTAGAAGCAATTGTTGTTTTACTGCTAAGAATTCTAGTCTATATTTGTTCAATCTTTATACATAGGATTTTTTTGGGTGAGGGTTAGTTTTGGCACCATTAAAAGTAAAAGCAGTGTTTTGATTGATACCTATAGAAAAGTCAGGGTTCTTTTTAAATTATGACAGTCTAGTAGGCTAGATTGTCAATATCATTTAAAAACAGATTTTTTTCTTTTTTTTTACTTTTTAAGTTTAGGGGTACATGTACAGGTTTGTTATATAAGTAAGCTTGTCTTATGGGGGTTTGTTGTACAGATTATTTCTTCACCCAGGTATTAAGCCTAGTACCCATTAATTATTTTTCCTGATACTCTCCCTCCTCCCATCCTCCACTCCTCACCCTTGCGCAGGCCCCCGTGTCTGTTGTTTTCCTCTATGTGTCCTTGTGTTCTTATAATTTAGCTCCCACTTATAAGTGAGAACATACAGTATTTGGATTCCTGTTTCTGCATTTGGGACATGATCTCATTCTTGTTTATGGATGCATAATATTCCATGATGTATATGTAACACATTTTCTTTATCCAGCCTATCATCGATGACTTAGTTTGATTTCATGTCTTTGCTATTGTGAATAGTGCTGCAGTAAACATACACGTGCATGTGTCTTTATGATGGAATGATTTATATTTCTTTGGGTATATACCCAGTAATGGGATTGCTGGGTCGAATGGTAGATCTTTCAGGAATTGCCACAGTTTTCCACAATGGTTGAACTAATTTACACTCTCGCCAACAGTGTTAAGCATTCCTTTTTCTCTGCAACCTTATCAGCATCTGTTATTTTTTTATGTTGAGTTATTTTAACCCTCATTTTAAAAAAATTTTTAATAATAGCCATCTGACTGGCATGAGATGGTATCTCATTGGGGTTTTGATTTGCATTTCTCTAATGATCGGTGATGCTGAGCTTTTTTTATATGCTTATTGGCTCCATGTATGTCTTCTTTTGTTTTTGTTTTGAGACATAGTCTCTCTGTCGCCCAGGCTGGAGTACAGTGGCATGATCTTGGCCTCACTGCAACCTCCGCCTCCCGGGTTCAAGTGATTCTCCTGCCTCAGCCTCCCAAGTAGCTGGGATTACAGGCACCTGCCACCGCGCCCAGCCTAATTTTTGTGTTTTTAGTAGAAACAGGTTGGCCAGACTGGTCTCGTCCTCCTGACCTCAGAGGATCCACCCACCTCAGCCTCCTAAAGTGCTGGGATTATAGGCATGAGCCACCGTGCTTGACCGTATGTCTTCTTTTGAAAAGTGTCTGTTTATGTCCTTTGCCCACTTTTTAGCGGAGTTGTTTTTTTCTTGTAAATTTGAGAAATAGAAATTTTGATTTGCTAAGACTTACATTATTTAGGGAGGAGACACATCACCTGGAATGTTACATTTTTATCTACTAATGGTGATTCACATCAGCTTCTCAATCCAGATGGAATACATCTATCTTCTTGCTGCTTTGATCCCTATTTGAACATAGAGAGTAAAAGAATTAGAAGTGAAGTAGTAGTGTATGCCTGCTCAAGTAAAGGAGATGAATCTGTACAATCCACATCTTGACCTGTGGCATACACTTGTGAAATGAGTCAACTTTAAGGCCCTTGAGCAAAACAATTAGATCACATGGGTTCAGTCCTATATGGCTTTGTGCTGTAAGCAACAAAATTAACAAATCACTAAAGGAAGATTTCAAAATGATGTACTTTTTTCTTTTTGTCACCACAGGATGCTGAATATGCATATTTTGATTTTCCTGAACTTCTTCCATTGAGAACTGCTTTAATTCTCCACCTTCAACACAATACTAACGTTGATGTGCAAACGGAGTTTTCTGGATGCTTATCACAAGATTGGAAGTTATACTTGGAACAGCATTACCCGTATTTTCTGATAGTTTCAGAGGAAGGCCTGAGTGATTTACAAACGCACCTTTTTAACTTCTTAATCATACATTCCTGGGGAATGAAAGTCAACGTTGTGCTTTCTTCAGGGCATGAATCTGATACTCTCAGACTTTATGCACATACTATGGAAAGCACAGACAGAAACCAAACTTTTTCGAAGGAGGTAATTGACATTAATAGCTCTCACTTTTTGTCCTGATTTCTTGTTTTAATTCTCAAAATCGCTAACTCAATATTTCTGTATTTTTAATGGAACTTACTATAGGCAGTCTCCAAAGAGGTAATAAATTTAATAATGGTAACATTGATAATGACGGACATTTATTAAGCACTTATGCCAATTCCTTTTCCTAAATTTCTCTTAATTCTCAGGGTACTCCTATAAGGTTTGTGGCATTATTGTATCTATCTATTCGTATCTAATTATGATATTATCACCTCATCTGTAAAATAATGTTTGGAGTATTGAAGTAATTTGCTCATGTTAAATACCTAATTGTGGTATAATAAGTTTATTTATATGCAAACATAAGAAATATATTATTTACATACTTATTATATGCAAATATATTACAAAATATATTTGCACTTTGTCCCCAGTTACTGTCACAGAGCTCCTAAAACCTTTGGTATTTCTTGAGTAATAATAATGTCTTTTATTATTTGTAAGGAGCTGCTTTTGATCACATCTGAATTTTTTCCTATTGAGGTAACCTAGGGTGGGGCCCCTGAGTAGCCTCAGGGTTGGGCTGACCACCAAAAGGACCAAGCCATCAGAGGCTGGAAGCTTCAGTCCCAACCACCAACCTCTGGGAAGGGGAGTGAGAGCAGCTGTATATTAAGCTCTATAAAAACTCTTGAACAGTGAGGTTTGTTCAACTCCCAGGTTGGGAAGTTGGGGAGGGTGGTGCACCCAGGGCGTTACTGGGGCCACCTGCCCCTCTCCTCATACTTTGCCCTGTGCATCCATTCCATCCGGCTGTTCCACAGTTGAATCTTTCATCATAAACTGGTAATAGCAAGCAAACCACTTTTCCTGAGTTCTGTGAACTATGCTAGCAAATTACCAAACGTGAAGAGGGAACCCCAGATTTGTAGCTGGTCCATCATCAGCATGTGAAGCCTGGCATTTGTGATTCATGTCTGAAGTGGGGGGCAGTCTTGTTGGACTGAATCCCTACCCTGTGGGGCCTGCGTTAACTTAGGGTAGTTAGTGTCAGAATGGAATTAAATTATATGGCACCCAGTTGGTGTCTGGAGAGAATTAGAGAATTATTGGTGTGGAAAACCCATACTTTTTTTTTTGTTAGTGCTGTAAGTAAAGAAGTGGTTTTCCTTTATGAATAAAAGGTTGACAGTGGATTTCAACAAAGGAGTATGTCTCTAGTTTCTATATTCAGCTATAGGGTGTCCTGCTGCCCAGATCATGGAAAGTAAGAAATGCATTTAACTGGAAATCCTTGTGTTTAGAGGTTCATGTGTTGCATATAGGCAGTGAAATGATGGCTAACATGGAGGAAGGACTCTTAATGAGAAAGAAATGAAGAAGACTGACAAAGAAGCAAGTAATGAGATAATTTCTTTCCTTAACATAAACTCATGAAGTCTGTAGAATTTTCAGAGAATTATGATAGACTCATTATTTTGGTATAGTTGACATTAGGTTTATGCAGTATTTCTGTTATGAAACTTGGGAGTCAAAAACTATATTAATAATCTTATGAGTGAATCTAGTTTTATTTCGGTTTTCATATTTTGAAATGAATTCTGATGATGCAGGCCATTTGATAGTTTATCAAAAAAATCTTTCAATATAATTCATATTTTTACTTTTTGTAGCAGATCTCTGCCCTTTGAAATTGGAGCTCCACCTTTGTTTTTTGTTTTGGTTGGGAAATTGCTTTCTAAATGTACAATATGGCAATAAAACCAACTAAAATTTATCATGTTTTGAGAAACATCCTTCATGTAATTAAGACATACAGATGTTTGTCATGCTTATTATTTGCTTTACTTTTATTCTGTCATTAAAATATTTCCCAGGATTTTTTTTTTTTAACTTTAAACTTCATTTTCTTTTCTTTTCTTTTTTTTTTTTTTTTTGATTGAGTCTTGTTCTATTGCCTAGGCTGGAGTGCAGTGGCGTGATCTTGGCTCACTGCAACCTCTGCCTCCTGGGTTCAAGCAATTCTCCTGCCTGCCTTGGCCTCCCAAGTTGCTGGAATTACAGGTGCCTGCCATCATGCCAGGCTAATTTTTGAATTCTTAGTAGAGATGGGGTTTCACCCTGTTGCCCAGGCTGGTCTTGAACTCGTGACCTCAGGTGATCCACCTGCCTTGGCCTCCTAAAGTGCTGAGATTACAGGCGTGAACCACCATGCCCAGCCTCTAGACTTTATTTTCATATTGAGAAGAGGTACTATTACCAGTAAGTCCCTATTTTGCCTGAGAAATACTAGACTCTGACTTACAAATGCAATACTAGGGTCTTGATTGGTCTCTCTTTAAGAATAACCTTATTTATGTATTTATTTATTTTTAACAGAAATGGGGTCTCGCTATGTTGCCCAGGCTGGTTTCAAACTTCTGGGTTCAAGTGATATTCCTGCCTCAGCCTCCCAGAGTGCTGGGATTACAGGCATGAGTCACGGTGCCTGGCCTTCTTTTCTTTGTAAATTGATGATTTTATTTTCTGTGAAATTATTTCCTGATTCATTATCTGTAAGTATTTCTCTGAAAGTTATTTTTCTCACCCCCTTTGGACTGTTTAAATTAGTCTCAATAAATATTATAGATGTATTATATGTTGATAATTGTTCAGGATTGGGGGTTCATACTACCTTCTCTAATTTTCTATATTTTTGAAAGCTCCATGATACCAAAACAATTCATTATACTCAAATAAAAATTAATTTGGCAAAGAGGGAATATGCATGTTTATCAGAGCTTAAGAAAAATTGCCCTAAAGACATTTGAGGGTGATTTTGCTTAGTATACCTTATAACACATGTAGAATTCAAATATCTCATTACAAAATTAATTTAACTTTATTTTAAGTTCTGGGATACATGTACAGAACATGCAGATTTGTTACATAGGTAAATGTGTGCCATGGTGGTTTGCTGCACCTGTCAACCCATCACCTAATTATTAGGCCCTGCATGCATTAGTTACTTATCCTGATGCTCTCCCTCCCCCGTTTCCCCAATACGCCCTAGTGTGTGTTGTTCCCTTCCCTGTGTCCATGTGTTCTCATTGTTCAGCTCCCACTTATAAGTGAGAACATGTGGTGTTTGGTTGTCTGGTCCTGCATTAGTTTGCTGAGGATAATGGCTTCGAGCTCCATCCATGTCCTTGCAAAAGACATGATGTTTTCCTTTTTACAGCTGCATAGTATTCCATGAGATATATGTGCCACATTTTCTTTATTCAATCTGTGATAGATGGGCATTTGGGTTGATTTCATGTCTTTGCTATTGTGAGTAGTGCTGCAGTGAACATACTTATCCATGTATCTTTACAATAGAATGATTTATATTCCTCTGGGTATATACCCAGTAATAGGATTGCTGGATCAAATGGTATTTCTGGTTCTGAGTCTTTGAGGAATTGCCACACTGTCTTCCATAATGGTTGAACTAATTTCATCCCAATCAATAGTGTAAAAGCATTCCTATTTCTCTGCAATCTTGCCAGCATCTGTTGTTTCTTGACTTTTTAATAATTGCCATTCTGACTGGCATGAGATAGTATCTCATTGTGGTTTTGATTTACATCAAGTGTCTCATTTTTTACAGCTGAGAAACACTTTATTTAAGGTATTTTATATGGTTTTCTCCCTTTTACAGAATGAAGCAGTGATTCAGAGTGCATATAAAAGCCTCATACAACACTTGGAAGAAAGAAGAATTTCAGCATTAGCACCTCATTTTGAACATTTGAAATGGAATGATATGATGAAAGAGGTATTAACATTTTCATTTCTTTAAATAAAAGTTTGATAGAATTTGATAAATGAGAACCAACTTGTGATTAGGTCAGTCCTTAGACCAGACTAAAGGGTACCATATACCTCCTTAGTACATGTATACTATCTGAATCTTAGAATGTCATGCTCTCAATGTACTTTGAATTCATCGGATGGCATATGTAATTTTATGTTCATTTCTGGGAGCCATATTTTAAGACAGACTCTGGAAAACTAGAAAGTTATAGTACTTAATGCAACAGTAATGTTTATTTTCCATTATTAAAATTGAGGAGGGCTCTAAGATATCATTTGCCATATAAACAGTCAAAATGTGAAATTAATTATACCTTAAATCTAATTTTCTGATGATCTTCTCAAACTATTCTTTATACTACTGTTTATCATGATGGATTACTAAGCACCTCTTTCTTGTTTTTTTTTTCTGATTCTCAAATGGTAAAAGATAGTTGCATGAGAAAGTTTGGAAAAAACAGAAAAGTAGTAAGAATATCCATAATTCCACTTCTTGATATTAGCATTTTGATGTATATTTTTATGTAGCTGAGGACATACTGTGTGTGTGTGTGTGTGTGTGTATATATAGTTTATATATGTGTTTTTGGTGTTTTTTCTTATTTTTTCAGACAAGGCCTGACTCTGTTGCCTAGTCTGGAGTGCAGTGGCACAATCATGGATCACTGCAGCCTTGACCTCCCAGGCTCAAGTGATCCTCCCACCTCAGCCTCCTGAGTAGCTGGACCCACAGGCATATGCCACTATGCCTGCCTAATATTTCATTTTTATTTTATATAGAGATGGTGTCTCACTTTGTTACCCAGGCTGGTCTTGAACTCCTGGGCTCAAGTGCTCCTCCTACCTTGGCCTCCCAAATTCTTGGGATTATAGCTGTGAGCCACCATTCCCAGACTGTATATATATTTTTAGTGTACATTTCATTAAGATTAGTACATATTTTCTTGTCATTAAGAAGTTTTCATAAATGTAATATCTAATGAGTGCATTATATTTTCTTAATGCTAGACACTTAAATTACTTCAAAATTTTGGCGGATATAAATAATGTTATAATGAACATTTTGATGTATACATTTTTTGTATACATATTGGATTATTATTCTGCTATGCTAAATTCCCAGAAATTCAAAACTGGATCATAAGGCATGAATATATTTAATGATCTTGATGGATGTTGTCAAAGAGCTTTGCAGAAATTCTATATCTACCTGTACTTTCATCTTTAATCTGTCAGAGAAGTGACTCACTGCACAGTTTTCAATGTTGCATGATATTATTTTTAAAATTTTGATATTCTTGATATTTATAACAAGCTAATTATTGTTTTAACGTATATTTATCTGATTTTTAGTAAAATGGAATGATTTCATTTTTATTAATAATCTGTTTCCTCCTTTGTGAATCAGTCATTCATGTTTTACTAAATCTTAATTTCTTACTGAGTTATTTATTTCTTTACATATTTAGGTTTTCATATTTCTCTGCCATATTGATTGTAATTATTTTTTAATTTTCTATCATTAAAATTATACATTTTTAAACTAAACATTTAAAGTTCTGTTTAGTCAAATCTATACAGTCATTTTCTTTATGTTTCTTACAAGAGCACTTCTGAGTAAAAGAATATTTCTAAATAATTTGACATTTGAAGAAATTTCTCTTTTGATAGGCGTGTCAGACTCTATTTCTGCTTCAGTGCCTATGGCCAGAAGGATCGGACATCCAGCATGTTCTCTGTGTCACGTCATGTTCACTGTCCTTGAGAATGTACCATCGCATCTTAGTAAGTAAAAAGAAGGCAGCCGCCGGGCAGAAAGGTATAACTGTCGTTCATCAGGTGTTACTGGTGTAACTTCACTGGTGGCATCAGGTTCTCCACTGTTGACATACTCTTGGTTTCTGACGGCCATTTTCTTCATTAGGAATTTAGCTCCTTCCCACACCAAGTTACATGTATGAAATAACAAAAAAGAACAATTAGAATCTGTATAGATAAGAAAATATTATGTTATATAATTTAGTGTTTTTCTTAAAATACAATGTACGGTAAGTTTTATCTGGTGTTTCACTTAGTAGTTATTTAGCCCAGTTCTAACAAACAGAGAAAGTGAGGAGGAAGAAGAAACAAATTGTAGGAGGGGCCCCCCGTATGCTGTGTTTCAGGCTCTTTGTGTTACCTGACACCATGTAATCTTACAACAACTTTTCAGTAGAGCAATGATCCCTCTCTCCTGTCGATTCAAGACTTTGAGACCGAGACTTCCCTAACCTACCTAAAATCACATGGTAAAAGGCAGCCTGGATTTTGACTAGGATGGTTGGCTCCACAGCTTGTAATGATTCTGCTCTGTTAAGCTGTGTATTTAAAAGAACGGTTCTGTTGTTGTTTATTAGTATCACTGAGACTATAGAGAACCTGAGTTTGTATAATTGTTTTCAGCTTATAGAGCCCTTTAGGAATCTTGAGGAACATGGATTTTCCGCTCTACTATATGCATCCCTGCTTGCATAAGTACACACACACGCGCGCGCACACACACACACACACACAAGTTTGTATGCAGTCTAGATATCGGTGTGTTTCAGGCTGAAAAACTCTGTTCTTAAAACAAACAGCAATAAAAGAAATAGGAAAAAAAAAGAGAAAGAAAAAGAAAGAAAAAATGTGACTGTACAGGGCTCAAGAAGTTAGTATTCTACAGGAGAAAACTGTCCATTTCTTAAATCTATCAGCGTGATATACTTTGTGCATGGTAACACATGCCAAAAATAAATATATTTGGGGAGAGAGAAGAAATAGACAGGATATCTACCCCTATTGATCACACATATCTTGGAAGGCAATTTTAATGTCCCTTCGAAATAACTAGAGAAATTTCAGACCTCTAGTCTGAACCACCAACTCAACATTTTCACTTGGATTTGTAATAGACATCTCAAATTTAGGATTTATGGAACCACACTCCCCAAACCTGCTCCTGCCTCAGTCTTCTCCATCCCAACAAATGACAACAACACCCTTCTAGTTGCTCAAAAAAAAAAAAAAAAAAAAAAAACAAAAAAAAAACAAAGAAAAAACAAAAAAAACAAAAAAACCCCTTAACTCTTCAGGAGCACCATAGAGAATGGAGAATGGAGAGAGCCGTGAGCATTTTGTGCTTCTTCCTTCTTGATTCTTTCCTTAGTTTGAATTTCCCATCTTTGATTTTCTCTTGACTGATAACACATTTATTAATTCACTTAGCTAAGGATATTGATTGTCCAGTGTGTTCTAATAGCTGCTTTCAACCTACAGAGCTGGGATGTTATGAAGTCTAGCTAATAATAGGTAACACTTAGGGCTTACTATGTATTGGTGATATTCTAGATATTTCACGTGTCTAATCTCATTTAGTTTTTCCAGAAACCCTATGAGAAAGTGTACTGTTACTATCCTGATTTTTTATATATAGGAGAACTGACTCATGCACTGTCTTGACTGGAGTCAATTTTCAGAGCCCAGATCCTGAATTATTGTGCAATAGTCTTTTTAATGTAGGAGACAGAGCACTCCAATATTTTAATTTAGTATGTAATACAGTAGACCTTAGCTATGTAGATTTCTCTAAAATTGTGACCTTGAATACTTTAATTTTTGAAGATAAACAGTAAAAAATGAAGAAATTAAAAACTTTACATTATTTCAGCATGATTGTCAGAATTTTAAGGGCATACTTAAAAATGATAATTACCTTAATATATTCACTTTTACGCTATGCTGAAGATGTGCTGTGAGTGGGAGTGTGGATAGCACAGATCATAGGGTTCTGGGTATAAAAGTTGATTTCTCATAAAAGTTCATATTGATTAATTTGCTTCTTTCTTACATGAGTTAGAGATGGATAGGGACCACAATCTCATTTGAATCTCCTTACTGTACTTTACTAATTGTTTTTGGAAAAATATTTTCATATGACCATGCATGATGTTTTTAGTAGTTCTAAGTTTAAACAAATGAACATATTGAACCCAAATCAGTCTCCTTGTAATTTCAGTTATCCCTAATTTTGCTCTATGAAGATACCCAGATTAAGTTTTTTTTTAACCTTCCATGTGATAACCCTTTATATGTTCGTAAATAGTTCTGAAGTCTGCCACAGGAGGTGAAACTTGACCATTTCCTTCCCCGATTTCTCATTCAATATGTTTTACAGATAGATTGCCATCCGAGATTTCTCACCCTGAACCTGCCATGGGTTTGTGGAAATTATTCTTCACTCTCTGAAATGACAGAGCATTTTACATGGGACTCTGTCAATGCTCAGACCTCTGGGTCAGGGACTTCCTTTGCTGCCGGCTCATGTAAAGTCTAGCTTCACTGAAAATCCTAGGAAATGCATTATGTGAACTACTAAGCCTGGAGCTTTCCCTCCCTCTTACCTACTTCTATATCAGTGCAGCCAGATTTTGTATATGCGGAAGGGGACTTTCTCACAAATGTAGATGTAAAACTTTGAAGATATGTATCTTCATGGAGTGCCTATTTCAATGCCATTTCACAGCGTGACATTGTGGCTGTTCTCATCTTCTTTACTGTACGCAGGTGCACAGTAATTGCCTATCCCTGCAGGAGGTGGAAGATTTCTGCAGACTGCGTTGCCTCTGTGTGGCTTTTCAACTCCACTTACCCCTTTCTCAGAGAGCTTGTTCTCGAGTCATCACATGCTCTTGGCTTTGGGACAGTGATTCTTTCTTAAAAATGGTAAACAAATTTTGTTTATTTTTTGTCTGAACGTGAGAGGTGAAAACCATGATCACCTTTAAAACAAGAGTTATATTGGAATAATGCCAGATCTAATTAGCTGATCAGTCAAGATCCTATTTTCAACAACTTCTATTTTTGGTAGTGTAATGAGGAAAACCACAATATATCTGTTTTACAGAAGCATGAGAGCCTTCCTGTTTTTCCCTCGTATCTCTGATGAGATCTTGTTTTTATATAATCAATCATAGAAAATTGATTGATACTGTGTTCTCTTTGTAGAGAAACTCAGGAAAAGTGTTTATGTATTTATTTTTCTGTTTATAATAAAAGCGTATTAAAGGAAAGTTAAAAATTGAAGCAAAATTGATAATATGTATTCCTAACCTACTGCTCAAATTAATACTGTTAACTGTTAATATTTTGGTTTAATTTTCTTCATTTTTTATTTTAGGGCATAGTTTTTGTTTTGGTTGCAATCATACAATATATACTACATATTATTTTATTGTAAAAGTATTTTCACTTTTGGTTAGCATAATTTTTTAAATGTTTAATTTTTGTGAGTACATAGTAGTTGTACATCCTCATTGCGTGTGTGAGATATTTTGCTACAGGCATGCGATGCCTACTAATCACATCATGGAGAACGGCGTGTCCATTCACTCAGGCTGGTTAGCGTAATTATTATGGCTACTAAATATGTTTGAGTGATCATATTGTAGTTTACTTAATCATATCTCTGTCAAGGGACATTAGGATCATTTGAAGCTTTTGTATCGTAAATGCTACTGGCCTTGAGGGATTTTGTGTTTAAAGTTTTCCTTTTAATTTGTAATGAACTACTTTGAATAGATTTTCTGAAATGGGAAAAGAGATGATAAGCCAAAAAGGTGTGGAGGATTTGAGGATCTTGATAGATACTGTCAAATTGTTATCAAAGACATTTTAAAACCAATCTGTCAGGCAGCCAGTCCACACACGTTTATTCAGTGCATATTCACTGTGATCAGCACCAAGGAAGGAGTTGAGAGAAATACAAACTGTTATCTCTTCTTTTTCCATGGAATTTCAGTTTGCATTATTGAATAAACAGTAAAATGATTCCAAAGGTGCTGATGGATATGAAGGAGGGACTAACGAAGTTTTGGAAACTGATGATTAAGAGACACAACCCAGTCTGGAAAGGCTGACCTCTCTGAAGGGTGAAGAGAAGTGAAATGACTCATGTTCTGAAGGATGAGTAATAGTTAGCTGGGGGAAGGGAAGAGCAAAAGGTTTTCAAGAGAGGAAGTAGCACTTGCGAATGCCCCAAGGAGCTGAGATACGTTTAGTGTGACCAGAGAGGAGAAAAGCTGATGAAGCTGAGGGGGTAGAAGAAAACTCAATATAGTACTTGTTGGCTTTGTTAAGGACTTAGGAAATCCTAAGGGTAGTGAGAAGTGATTGAAGGGTTTCAAGCTGAAATTGACACTTTTGTTTAAAGGTTCTTTGGCTGAAGTGCATAGAGTGCATTGTGGACATCCAAATATAGACATGAGGAAACCGCCCCGGTGATCACATGGTGATGATGCTAACATGGCTAAAATGTTGGTGGCAATAGGAACAAATAGAAGTCGAAAATGCAAGAGTTCTTTAGTTCTTCAAGGCTTTGAAGCTGACAGGGTTAAGGAATAAGCTATGAGGCAGAAGGGAGAAGGAAGAGTCAAAGATGACTTTCTGGTTTCTGGCTAGGCCAACTGTGTGAATGCTGCCACTGTAAGAAGAACATTCTGAGGAGGAAAATAATGAATTTGGGAAATAGTGAGTTTGAGATGGTGGCAATGAGACTTCCAAAGGAAATACCTAAAAGGCAATTTCAGTATTCTTTGGACTGGGAATAAAAATTTGGATCAGATATTTCAAAAAGAAGGGAATGGTTTATTAGTGTTAAATTCTGAAGATAATATGAGGATGCTGACAGAAAATTCAGTGACTTTAATGGCATGAAAGTCAAGGCCAGTTATTATTACTGTTTTGAGACAAGGTCTTGCTCTGTTGCCCAGACTAGAGTGCTGTAGCATGACCATAGCTCACTGCAGCCTCAACCCCCCAGGTTCAAGTGATCCTCCCACCTTAGCCTCCCTAATAGATGGGACTATAGGCACACGCCACCATGCCTGGCTAATTTTATTTTTTGTAGAGGCAAGGTCTGGTCATGTTGCCAAGGCTGGTCTCGAATGCCTGGGCTCAAACAATCCTCCTGCCTCAGCCTCACAAAGTGTTGGGATTATAGGCATGAGCCATGGTACTTAGCCTAGGCTAGTTATTATTAAGAGCTGTTTTGGTAGAGTGATGGGGTACAAAATCTATGGAATATTCAAAAATAATGAGTGGATGGTTATAAAATAAAGGTAGTGGAGGCAACTCTTTCCTTGAAGTTGGTCTTAGTTCATCTGTAATCTTTTTTTTTTTTTTTTTAGGGAGACCAGAGTTTTATCATTACTCAATTCAGTCTCCTCTGAGCATTTGGAGATCAGAGTTTTTAAGGACAACTTGGTGGATAGGGGGAAGCCAGTGAGCCCAGAGTGCTGATTGGTCAGGTCAGAGATGAAATCATAGGGCGTTGAAGCTGTCTTGTTGCACTGAGTCAGTTCCTGGATGGGGGCCACAAGATCAGATGACTCAGTTTAGGCTGATGTCAGCTGATCTATCAAGTGAAGGGTCTGCAAAGTATCTCAAGTGCTGGTTTAGGTTTTACAATAGTGATTTTATCCCCAGGAGGGATACTGGGAAGGGTCAGAATCTTGTAGCCTCTAGCTGCATGACTTCTAAGCCATCATTTCTAATCTTTTGACTAATTTGTTAGTCCTCCAAGGGCAGTCTAGTCCCCTAGTCCCCAGGAACGAAGGGGGTTTGTTTTGAGAAAGGGCTGTTATCATCTTTGTTTCAAACTATAAACTGTAAGCTAAGTTCCTTCCAAAGATAGTTATAATTCAGCCTATACCCAGGAATGAACAAGAACAACTTGGAGGTTAGAAGCAAGGTAGAATTTGTTAAGTCAGATCTCTTTCACCATCTCAGTCATAGTTTTGCAATGGTGGTTTCGATCCCTCCTTTTGGGTTTTATAACATCTTAATCTTAAGGTCTTGGCTAAAGAAGATGGAAAAAGGCAAAGACCGCTCTAACTTCTTCCTGCTCACCAGGGGTGTCGTGGGGGTAGGTGTTGACCCCAAAGTGAGAGAAAAGGAATCATTTGCAACTGTCTGAATGTACTTATGCAAGCCTGGCTGGGATTCCAGGACCTACATGACAAAGGTGTTAGTATTGTCATCTATAGTTTTAGTACCACATTAAGGGAACAGCGTACTATAAGGTAAATTATGAGTACTAGGGTAAGCAGTGCAATTCCCAGTTTTAAAAGTAAAGACATGAAACTGTTAGTCTGGAGACTTATAGACTACCGTCTGTAATCTTTGTGGTCGTAATGACTTTATCATTCCACCCAGAAATGTCCCTTGTGACCTGCCTTACAGGGGGTTAACCATGAGTATGAAATTATTCCATGACTTCCTGCTAATAATGTTTTATTTTTAATTTTCAGAACAAGTGGTGTGAACATTTCATTTTAAGCAACTTAAACGTTTTGGGATGCTGGAATCTGAATTTAAATCATGTTTCTGACTTGTATGATGAACAATTGTTAAAGAATATTGCCTTTTACTATGAATTTGAAAGTACTCAAGGTAGTACCTTAATATGTATTAACATAATATCATAAACAAATTACATAAAACCCTTATAAGTTTTCCAGTACATACCACAGCAACATTTTTGTTTCTTGAAAACCTTTGTTTGTGTGTGTACATACTTTTTACGTATTTTATTTTTACTTCACTTAATAGCATTTGAAAATGAGTTTAATAGCATTTGAAAATGAGAATATGACATAATATTAAGTTATATTTTTATTTAAGTGGTAGATGCATATTTTATAACACTTACTGTAATTAATATAATCCTTTCACTATTTTTGAACATTTAAGGATGTATTGCATTTTTCCTAAAAATAAATAAAACTGCATTTTGGTACATACATAATTTTTGCCTTTCTTTGAATATTTTTATAGAGTAAGTCATCTAGAGTGGCTTACATAGAGAATAATAAAACATTTCAAAACATATCTTTCCTGAATGAACATTGTTGGAGTTTGTTGGGCTTCTGGCATTTAATTCCCTTAGATGACAAACATTTGAATAAACTCACTGCATAAAATGTAGCAAATTTTACTAGTTTTAACAAAATTCTCACCTACTCCATATTCTGTAAACTCTTTAAAAACTTGTTTTTAAATTAGTTTTTAAAGTTGCAAGCTTATATGTAGCATATTGTTCTTCATTATTTTAGGAAATAATTATATATTTATCATTAGCATTATTTAATAAGGACTATGATTAAAACGGTGATGTTCCATTGTTAATTTTTTTTTTAGCAGGGGGAGGGTATCTCAGTATGTTGCCCAGATGGCCTTGAACTCTTGGGCTCAAGTGATCCTCCTGCTTCAGCCTCCTGAGTAGCTGGAACCACAGGCCCATGTCACAGGAACTGGCTCTGCATTATATTTAAAGAAAAAATGACTTTAAAAAACTACAGTCATAGTATCATGACTAATTTTCATGCAAATGTGTAACTCACTCTAAGTTTCCATATCTGATCATCTTCCCAGAGCTCTATGAATTTATTCAAAAAAGATGCTCTGTGCGTGTCTGCATGTGTATGACTTTTAAGATTTTAATATTTTTTATTGTTATGCAGAACCACATTTGAACTTGGGAGATTCCATTAGGAGGGATTATGAACACCTGTGGAATGTTGTGTCACACCTGGTTAAAGAATTTGATGTTGGAAAGTGTTTTCCTCTGAGAACAACAAGAAGACCTTTTCTTGGACAAAAGAAATCAGTCATTCAAGGTATTAAATGGGTAAATTATAGTGGAACAAAAGCATGTTTTTCCTGAACAACTTTTAGAAGCTGTAATAATTCAATTGTTCCAAGTGTGAATAATTTTCCTTCACTGTGCTTTCTTGTTTACCTCTTAATTGAGGTTTAAGATACATATAATAATGTGGTTAAAGTAAACCAGTGTGCACAGTAAAGTCTGGTGAAATTTTACACAGATATATACATCTGTGTGATAACCACCGATCAAGAGAGAGGCCATTTCTAGCACCTCAAGAGAAAGTTTGTCATGCCACTTCCCAATCCATCCTCCCGCTCCTGTCATCTCTTTCACAGACTTCAATACAGTTTCTTAGTTTTGTCTGCTTTGAACTTTGTTGGGATGGAATCGTATGGTATATATTCTTTCTATTTTTTTTTTTCTGTCAGTATAATGTCTGAGACATTCCTGCCTGTTGTATTTACCATTATGCTTAAAAGTTATTGCTGTGAACTGTCTCTTTGTATGAATATATTACACTCTGTCCATTTGGAGCATTTCCTAACTATTGGCAATTGAATTGTTGAAGAAGCAGTAAAATGATTACAAAGCTGCTGATAGATATGAAGGAGGAACTAATGAATGCTGTGGAAACTAAAGATTAAGAGACACAACCCAGTCTGGAAAGGTTGACCTCTCTGAAGAAGTGAAGAGAAGTGAAATGGGTCATGGTCTGAAGGATGAGTAATAGTTCGCTGGGGGAAGGGAAGAGCAAAAGGTTTTCCAGAGGGGACATGGTACTTCAGAATTCCCCAAGGGGCTGAGATATGTTTAGTGTAACCAGAGAGGAGAAAAGCTGATGAAACTGACTAGGGGGTACTTGTTGGCTTTGTTAAGGACTTAGGAAATTGTAAGAATAATGAGAAGTGATTGAAGGGTAAAACTGTTATGAATATTCTTACATATAACTTTAGATAGATATATGCATTTATTCACTTCAAGTATATACATAGAAATGCAGCTTTATGAACTGCTGTCCAAATATTTTCTAAAATGATAGTTCCAAGTTAAACTCCTACCTTCCATGTGGGCATTTTGGAATTTTAGAATTGCTTCCCAGCCTTGTCAATCTCCTTTTTTTTTTTTTTTTTTAATGAGACAGAGTGTCACTCTGTTGCCCAGGCTGGAGTGCAGAGGCACCATCATAGCTCACTGTAATCTTGAACTCCTGGCCTCAGGCAAACCTTCCACCTCTGCCTCCCAAACTGCTGGGATTACAGGTGTATGCCCAGCCTACTGTTAGTCTTTTTTATTTTGGCCATTCTGATGGGTGCATGGAGGTAGCTCATTGTGGTTTTAATTTGCATTTTCTTGGACTTTTCATCTGTTATTGGCCATTTGAATATCCTCTTGTGAAATGCCTGCTTGTCTTTTGTCCATTTATAAAATACAGGTCATGAGTATTTCACAAGTCTGTGATTGATCTTGAATTTACTTTTGTATGGTGTGAGAGAGGGGTTATTTCTTCGCCCTCTGTTCTCTTTCATAAGTTTATCCTTGAGCCTTGTTTATCCTTGAACTAATATAAAAGTTGATTATGGTAGTTCTGCAAGAAACTTTGGTTTTGGTAGTGTAAGTGCTCCAACTTTGTTCTTTTGAAGATTGTTTAGTTTATTCTGAGTCCTTTGCATTTTCATTTAAATTTTATAATTGGCTTGTTAATTTTTAATAATAACTTGCTGACATGTTGATTATTGTCGTATTGAGTCGAAGACCCATTTGGGAAGTGTATCAGTTATTTTTCTACCAGATAAACAGAACTAGTAGGATACATATATTAAGAGATTTATTGCAGGGAATTGCCTTACCTGATTATAGGGACTGGCTCGGCAAGTCCAAAATTTACAGGGCAAGTCTTAAGGAAGGAGAGGCTGGAACTTTGGGGCATGAGCCGAAGCTGCAGGTCACAGGTGGAATTTATTCTACTTTAGGGAAACCTCAATTCTGCACTCAGGGACTTTGAGATGATTGGATCAGGCTCATCTAGATTATCTAGGATAGTCTTCTTTACTTAAAGTAAATCGATTGTAGTCTTTAAGCCCATCTACAAATACCTTTACAACAACAAACAGATTTGTGTTTGATTGGATAACTAGGGAACTATAGGCTAATGAAGTTGACACCTAAAACTGACCATTTCAGTCTACCTCTTGTCATCTGAGCACCCGTATACGTATCCTTAAACCATACGTAATCTCCCAATAAAGGCACTAACAAAATCACACTTGTGCTTAACATGATACAACTCTCCTGCGTACAACCAACAACATGTTAACTCTTCCTTCAAAAGATAACGCTAAGTTCTTGGGCGATTTTCACTCTTCTACTTTGATATCCTGTAACCTAATACTGTGATACAAAGCATACTTTTATGACTACATTGTATGTAAACTGATAAAAGAAGAAAACAAAAATGTCTGCTTAATATATATCTTTTCAAGACAAAATAAGGAAGAAATGCCCCTAACTATTACAGTCCTCATTTCTACAACTGGTCACATGGTCATAGCTGGTATTTATGACTGCCTCCTCCTCCCATTACCTATTCCCTATACTCTTTGCACCAGCAGGCACCTAAGCTGGTTATGGTTCTTTGCCTGAGGTCCTCCTTTTCCAGGGCCGCTGTCACAAAGCACCACAAGCTGGTGGCTTACAGCAACAGAAGTTTATTCTCTTACAGGTCTGGAGGTTAATGTCTGAAATCAAATTGTCTACAAAATTGGTTTCTTGTGGAGGGTCTGATTTAAAAGCCAAACTGTTCATGGAAAAACTAAACTTTGTAAAATATTTCAAAGAGGTTTATTCTGAGCTATATGGGTGACTGTGGCCTGGGGAAAGCACAATCCCAAGAAGTCTTGAGTAAGTGGCCCTGAGGTGGTTGGGTTACAGTTTGGTTTTATACATTTCAGGGAGGCAGGAGTTACAGGCAAAGACATAAATTAATACATGGGAGGTATACACTGACCCCAAAAGGCAGGATATCTTGAAGCAGGAGCTTACAGATTATAGGTAGATTTGGAGATGATTTCATTTGCAATTGTTTAAAGGAACAAAGCCTTGTCTAAAGACTTGGGGCCAGGCGCTGTGTCTCAGGCCTGTAATCCCAGGACTTTGGGAGGCCAAGGTAGGCAGATCACAAGGTCAGGAGATCAAGACCAGCTGTCTAACAGTGAAATCCCGTCTCTACTAAAAATACAAAAAATTATCTGGTCATGGTGGCACGTGCCTGTAATCCCAGCTACTTGGGAAGCAGAGGCAGGAGAATCACTTGAACCTGGGAGGCGGAGGTAGCAGTGAGCTGAGATCGCACCACTGCACTCCAGCCTGGGCGACAGAGTGAGACTCCGTCTCAAAAAACAAAACAAACAAACAAACAAAAAACTTGGAGTTAGCAGAAAGGTTTAAGTTAAGACCAGGAGTCTGCTCATCATCATGTGATGTTCTGCCAGAGTCAGGTTTTCAGAGCACGTCATGGTGTACTGAGTCATAGTGGCCTGTAGGGCGCATGATGTCACCTTGGGCGTGGCCTTAGGTCTTGTTCATGATCTTATTGCCACAAAGAGTCTGTTCTGTCAGTCTTGCAATCTCTATTTTAACATTAATGCTAATCAGTTTTTGTGTCTAAACTGCAAAAGGGAGAGGGGTATAGTGAGGCCTATCTGACTTCCCTTTGCATCGTGGCTCAGAACTCAGTTTTAAAGGTTTCTCTGGGGGTAACCTTGGCCGTTAGGGGATCCATTCAGTTATTTGTGGGGGTTGGGCTTTGAATTTTATTTTAAATTTACAGTCTCATGCCTCTCTCTCAGCTTCTGGCGGCTGCTGGCAATCCTTGGTGTTCCTTGGCTTGTAGCTGCATCGCTTTCATGTCTGCCTCTCCCTTTACATAGTGTTCTCCTTCTCTCTGTGTGTTCCCTCTGGGTCTGTGTGCAAGATTCTCTGTTCTTAAAAGAATACCAGTTATTACATTAGGCCTCACCCTAATCCAGAATAACCTTATCTTAACTTGATTTCATCTGCAAAGACCCTATTTCAAAATAAGGTCACATTCACAGGTAGCGGTAATTAGGACTTGAACATGTCTCTTCAAAGAACACAGTCCAATCCAATCCTTTGTTCCTTAAGGATATGGACCCATAGAGTACTGTTTGCATTGGGTTGTTGTAGTTTTCCATGGACATTAATCACATGGCATGGTAGTATGAAGGGATGTACTACAGGATCCTTAAGGGATCGCCTGTATTCTGGACATACTTTCTCTTTCCCCTCCATTGAGTAGTAGCAGCCCGATGTCCCCTTGAGAATCAGGATCAATCATAGCAGCTAGCACAATAACCCTTTCCTTTGCCTGTTGATTCAGAGGCACAAGGAATTCAAAATGGCAAGATGGCAGTCCTAACTTCTAGTTCAACAGAATCATTGTGTCTCCTGGTGGAAACATTCCTCTCTTTGGAACTAAGATCTCTAAACAGACAGAACATAGGGTTGCCAGAACAGATAGCAGAAATTTTGCTAGCCTATCACTTAGGAGTAATAGTCATCCCTTTTCTATCTCTGGAATCCTGAATTTGTGAATTATGCCTATAATTCACAAACAACACTATATATTGGACACTAATTCAGAGCAGTTACTGCCTTCTGGAGAACGTTGCCCCAGCCTTCAAAGTATTTCCACCTAGCTCACACTGTAACTGTGTCTCTAAAAGGCTGTTAGACTATTCTACTGAGGCAACTGCTTCAGGATGATGGAGAATATGGTAAGACCTGTGCATTCCATGAACATAGACCCACCTCCACACCTCATTTTCTGTAAAGTGAGCTCCTCGATCAGAAACCATATCGTGTGAAACACCAAGATTGTGGATAAGGGTTCTGTAAGCCCAAGGATGGTATTTTTGGCAGAAGCATTGCATGCAGGGAAGGTAACTATATCCAGAGTAACTGTCTGTTCCAGAGGGAATGACTCCTTTCATGAGGGAAGCAATCTATAATCAGCCTGCAATTGTGTCAGCGTGGACGTGTTGCAGGGCCTTCTCTTATTCTTGGCTCCAATAAGAACTAGCAGCTTTTCAGGTCACTTGATAAATAAGCCAGAATAGCACACCTAAGTGAGAAATATGTTGGCTTCCAAATTCACAAAGGCCCCCCAGGCATTATACTTTATTTTTTATTGTAGGAGGGGGCCAGATGCAACAACTATCCTTCTCCTAAGAAAGGATATCTTGATATACCCCACACAACTGGATTTCTACAAGTTATGCAGAGGTGGAACATCCTTGAATTTTTGTTCCATTCATTTTCCACCATCAACAAATTTTGCTGAGATGGAAATTCTCTGAATTTTTGCTGAATTTATTTCCCGTCTTTGACATACAAATGTCTTATTGGTATGTCAAGTAGTGTCTACTTTTTATTCACTGGATCCGAGCAGTGTAATATCAACTATGTGATGGACCAGTGAGATGCTTTGTGGAAGAAAAAATTTTCTACCAGAAAAATTCCCTGGGGGCTAAATTATGACATAGGGCTAGGGTAGGACAGTGAAGGTGTATTTTTCTGGCCTTCCCAGCTGAACGTAAAGGGTTCCTGGTGGTCTTTATTAACAGGAATGGAGAAAAAAAGCATTTGCCAGCTCGATAGCTGCGTACCAGGTACCAGGAGTTGTATTATTTTGCTCAAACAATGAAACCAACCCTGGAACAGCAGCTGCAGTTGGAGTCATCATAGGGTTAAATTTACAGGAATCTATTGGCAGTTTCTAGAATCCGTCTGTCTTTCTGCATAGGCCAAATAGTCACGTTGAATGTGGATGTGAGGAAAATCACCACTCCTGTATTATTCAAGTCTTTAATGGTGGCGTTAATCTCTGCAATCCCTCCAGGAATGCAGTATTACTTTTGGCTTACGATTTTTCTAAGTACAGACAGTTCTAGTGGCTACCATAAGCCCTCGTTCCATAGGTCAAGGAACCAACCCGGGGATTTGTTGAGTTGCTGAGTATGTCTGTCCCAGTTACACATTCTGAAACTGGTGAAATAACCACACAGTAGATTCAGGGACCCACTGTGAGATGAACTTGAGAGAAAACTTCATGAGTCACCTGACGTTCCACAAGCCCTTACTGACTAGGGGGTGGGTGGTTGGGGGCACAGTGACATTCTGGGTCGCCTGGAATTAGTACCAGTTCAGAATCAGTATCCAGTAATCCCCTGAAGTCAGATGATTTCCCCTTCTCCAGTGGACAGTCACTCTGATAAATAGCAGTAGGTCCCTTTGAGGATGACTGAAGAAAGATGAACAGTATGAGTTTGGGCAGTGGAGCAGGGTCCTTCTTCAAAGGGACTCAGCCTTCTCTCCAATCAAGGGATTCTGGGTCTGTAACGGGGCTTAAGTTTAACTGATTAGGAGCCATGACTGGTGATTTAAATTAGGCATTTGTTCACTTTCCTTAGAACTCTTTCTCTTATACAGATCAATTTAGAATTTAGTGGAATGACCATCTATTGTTTTTTTCTAGGAACACTAAGACCAGCTAGCCAATGCCGTAGGTTTCTGTGAATCAGACTATTCAGATTACTGCTTTGACTTTGCCGTCCATTATGGTAACCATAACTACCTTATCTTTAGCGATTAAGTGCTGCCACTTGCCCCCTGCCACCCCAGGATTGAATTATCCCTGTTGCATTTAGGGAACCCAGTTTGCTGGTAGCATTTCCCACTGCAATTTCTGACTTACACAGTAGAGTAACCATGGAGCTATTCCAGAATTCTGGGGTTCCCCTTACAATTTTATTTCTCATAGTTGTGGTGGAAGGTGTGTCCTCTGCACCCTCATGGGTTGAGTGAGCAGATCTTACATGAGAAGTCACTCTGACCTTCCAATCTCTCTAAGCCTTTGGATACCTTAGGTCAATCACATGTCCAGTTGGAGTTTCAGAAGCAGACAATAGAGACATCAGAGGAAGAAATATCCATAGATAATAACTGAAAATAATTTTTTTTTCTGATTTAATGAAAGACACAAATACCTGGAGTTAGGATGCAGAAATGAGTCTCATATAGGACATACACATATACACATTCACGCAGCTATGCCCACAACACACACACACACACCCCCAACTAGATACATTATAGTGTAACCGCAGCATACCAAAAACAAAGTTCTCTTAAGAATTAGAAAGAAAACGATTACCTACAAAGACATAAAAGTTAAATTGCTAGTAGACTTCTCCACAATGACAATGAACACAAGATGGTAATGAAATAATATCTTTTAAGTAACGAGACAAAATAATGGTTGTTGGGGGATAGTATAACCAGCATAAGTATAACTTATGAATGAGGAAATAATATAGATATTTTCAGATGCACGAGAACTGAGTTAACTAGCATCATATCCTCATTAAAAATATTTGTATATGATACAATTCAGGAAGAAGGAAATAGTCCCAAGGGAAAGTGAGAGATGCAAGAGGAATGCAAGTGGGAATTGTGGATACATTGGCAGACGGATATTGCCCAGAATTTAGGAATGAGGAAGGAGAAGGATTGTATTTTTTCATCTATAGTTTTGAACAAAGTTAAATTTAAAAATTCTTTAGTCAAAGCTAAATTTAAAAATTACTCTAAAGAATATTTGGTGATACATAAAATACTTGGATTATTAATTTTTTCCTATTTTTGTCATTTAATTTTCGTGGAGACTTTTATGTAGGTGAATTCTGAGTGATGCTTCTTTTTTCAAGTGCTGTTATTACTATACTGTGACTCATTATTCATATTGTGAAATAATAAAAAAGAATAAGTGTTTGGAAATGGAAAACCTACATGTTCATCTATCTGGTGATCTGTTACTATCTACATACATATATAAATGACTATACACTAATTTTTAACATACTGGCTTGTTATAACATGTTTGCTTTGAGGAATATCTCATTTGGAAGCTCTAACTTGGTAAACTTTAATAAAATTTATATAAAATATTGTGCATTTGAAATTTTAAAAATAATGTTCAAAATTCATATCGGGTAGTTACACCTTTCCTCTCAAATTTGTATTTGTTTTCAGAAATCTCCTTGGAAAAGATGCCTAGTGTGGGTTTTATTCCAATGACATCTTCTGTAATTGATGAGTTTGTTGGAGATATGATGAAGGATTTACCTATTCTAAAGAGGTATAGAGTTAACGAAGTACCTGATTTAGTGCCATTAACTCTAAAATACTAGTGAAATGAATGACTCATCAAAATGTCTGTGTAATATATCATATCAGGATATGGTAAATTCTATATAATATGGCTATAATACATTTAAGTGATTGTAACATCTAGTATGGCAATATGATTATATAAAAATCTATGTTATTTTGAACATACAATAAAATTACTTCAGCTATAAAGTTTACTACATAGTTGTTGATATAGATGTGACTGTTACAAGAATGACAGAAATTCAGGGGTTTTATGTCTCTGAGATTCTGTGACCCATATTATATCACAAAAATAGAAAAAGAGATTTTTTGATTTCTATATTATAGCCTGAAGTTTGTGCTAAAATTTGAAAAACCTAAAATTTTTAAAAAATTATTCATTTATTTTTACAGTGATGATCCAGTTGTTCCTTCACAGTTTAAAGAAAAGACATCTGATGAACTTTTGCACTGGCATGCTCAAAGACTCGTTAGTGACGACTATGACAGGATCAAATGTCACATTGATGGTGAGCTCTGTAACCACAATAAAATAGAGCTTATACAAATTGCCTTTGCTGCTCTTTTTATTAACAGTGAAAAGGCATTACATTGTAAACACATTATATTTTGAATGAGATCTATCTGTATATTATATATAATACAATATTTTGAATGAGATCTCTATCTACAATATATACTATATATACACATATATATACATGCCCACTATATATATATATACACAATTGAAGAGACACTGTAGGAAGCATGCTGTCTGAAAAAAATCCCACTATATTATCTGGTGTGCATATGTACGTATGCATGCAGATGTATCTGTTAATTCAAAGAGACATTTATTAATCTTTTAAGGACATACATATGCATGGTATTGTCATGAAAATATCAGATGCTGTTTAAGTGGGAAAGATAGTTAATGGTTTTAGGAATCTGTCCATACCTTGAAGTAAATACGCTGATACAGCCATAGTCTTCCTACAATTTTAGCTCTTTTCCTGCCAAACTATTGTCTAGTTGATTGCATGCTGCCAAGTACCAGCATACTTGTGCCCATGAAAACTCAGTAATGAGGAGGGGTTGAATCTGCAAAAAGTAAAGCCCATAAAACAATTAAAAATAGGTCGTAAGGAAAGGAATTCATAGATCTTTTCTTCCTGGTTCATTCTTTTAGTGTCTTTCTCCAGTCCCATGTTTATTTCCACCCTTTTCAGAACTAGTAAAACTTTTCAGAAGGATGTAGAAATAAGTCAAGTAAGCATGCCAGTTGCATATAGGAAGAAGTCTGTTTATTTAAGTGTCTTCCAAGATTCTGCATGGTGTGCTTCCAGAGTGGTTTGATTTGTGATCGCGTACACAAACACAGAAAAAGCAACAACATCCAAAACAACAAAATGCCAGCTTATTTATTATATCTTTTACATTTGTAAAGAGTGTTCCTAGGTCTCAAGTGAGTCTAACCTTGCTTCCTGGAATTTTCTGTCATTTGAATTTTTGCGTGGTGTAAGATAATTGGTATCAGCATCTGTGAGCTGTAAGCTCCTAAATATTTGTGACCAGAAGTAGAGGTTTTCCTTTTTAGGAATGCAAACAGAATGTTTTAGGTCCAGGGTCAGCCACCTTTTTCTGAAAGGTCTAAATAATAAATATTTTAGGCTTTGCAAACCAAGAGACAAAAATTGAGAGCATGATGTAGGTACTAATATAATCATTTAGAGTGTAACCAATTACAAAAAAATGTACTGATCAGATTTGACCATGTGGACCTAGTTTGTAGACCATTGTTCTAGGTGAATGTGCTATTATACTGTCCCGAACCTGCCTCTTCTTCTCTTCTCCTGCCAAATGACGGGGCAATGTCCATGTACTTGGAGCGGGACATTAGCAGAGCTTTGTCCTCTCTCTTCTTCAAATAATATAAGGAATTGTTTTGTCAGCATATGGTAGTCTGATCTCATTGGCAAATACTGAATTATTCTGGAGTATAAAAAAATAATATGTGGGTACACATATATAACAATATTTTAAAATACATGTTTACATTTTAAGTCTTTCTATTTCAGAACAATCTAGAGATCCTCATGTTCTTGATTTCCTGAAAAAGAGTCAGGATAATCAGCAATTTTATGGGAAATCATTAGAATCAATCTCTACAAAAGTCATTGTAACTCAAACTACTCAGCCAAAGGAGGATTCCAGTGATGCCAGTGGTAAAATATTACAGGTAGATCTCATATATTTTACCTATTTTTTTCTTTGATCTTGTTTTGCTTTCTTTAGCCTCATATTTGTCTCTAGAGGTGTCTTCCATGCTCTTCTTTCTCATGTTTGCTAACTGTCTTAGACCATTATCATATTGCTAGAAAGATATACCTGAGATTGGGTAATTTATAAAGAAAAAAGGTTTAATTGGCTCACAGTTCTGCAGGCTGTACAGGAAGCATGGTGGCATCAGCTTCTGGGCCTCAGGGAACTTATTTTTCTTTTTTTTCTTTTTTTTTTTTTTTGAGATGGAGTTTTGCTCGTTGCACAGGCTGTGGTGCAGTGGCGCGATCTCAGCTCACTACACCCTTTCCTCCTGGGTTCAGGCAATTCTTCTGTCTCAGCCTCCCAAGTAGCTGGGATTACAAGCACCCACCACCACGCCCAGTGAATTCTTGGCATTTTTAGTAACCACAGGTTTTCATCCTGTTGGCCAGGCTGATCTCGAACTCCTGACCTCAGGTGATCCACCCACCTCAGCCTCCCAAAGTGCTGGGATTACAGGTGTGAGCGACTGCACCCAGCTTTCAGGGAACTTATAATCATGACAGAAGACAAAGGAGGAGACAGCACTTCACATGATTGGAGTAAGAGGAAATGTTGGGGAGGTGCTACATACTTTTAAACAGCCAGATCTTGCACAAGTCACTCATTCACTATCATGAGAACAGCACTGAGTGGGATGGTGTTAAACCATTTATCAGAAACCCCCTCCCCATGATGCAGTCACCTCCCATCAGGCCCTGCTTCCAATGCTGGGGATTACAATTCTATATAAGATTTGGGGGGCCACAGACCCAAATCATATCACTTGCAAATGAGTTATTTTACTTGCTTGCCATTAGAAATTCTAAGAAGATTACATAAAATCTAGTATTCTATCCTTTTTAGAATAAGAAAAGATAGATTTTCTGATAACAAACTTAAAGCATTAAAGGATTACAAGCTTGGATTTAGAAAAGTCAAATTTAAGTTAAAAGAAATGCTTGTGATCTGGGTCCAGTGGCTCACACCTGTAATTCCAGCACTTTGGGAGGCTGAGGTGGGCAGATCACCTGAGGTCAGGAGTTCAACACCAGCCTGGCCAGCCAATGTGGCAAAACCCCATCTCCTCTAAAATACAAAAAATAGCCGGGCATTGTGGTGGGTGCCTGTAATCCCAGCTACTCAGGAGGCTGAGGCAGGAGAATTGCTTGAACCTAGGAGGCGGAGGTTGCAATGAGCCAAGATCATGTCACTGCACTCCAGCCTGGGTGATAGAGCAAGACTGTGTCTAAAAAAAAAAAAAAAAAAAAAATTTCATGTATTAGTTTAATTACAGTGAAAATCTTTTTACATAGAGGTGGCAAAAATAGGCCTAAAATTTCCATCAGCTTTATTATTTTGCCTGATTTTTGAAAACTGTCTATGTTTTTAAGTCATTTATGCCATTAATCTATCCTGGACTTTTGTTTATATTAAAGGTAAGACCAGGTCTTCTTGAAAGGAATCCTCCATAACTATTTTCTTTTTCTTTCTGGCTTTACACTGGACCATGCTTGTTTACAAACTTAGAATCCCTATAATTAAAAAAAAAAAATTAAAAAGGTAATGTGGAAAAGTATCAGGTAGTACAAATGATAGTGTTTATAACTGAACAAATGGTAGATTTTATGGCTCTGCTTGAGGAGGTACTACTTTGCGATCATTCTTCATCAGAGGGGATTTCATTAGGCTTCAGTACTTCTCTCTTGGCCTCATGGATGAGAATTAAGGAAAGGCATTTATTTGCTTTGGTAAATCCCCTTCCTGAGGTCAACCATGCTAAATACGTGAAAGAGCACAAACCAAACTATTGATAACCGATGGCACTTATTATGGCTGCCTTACCCTAATTGGAGTAGGAAAGGGAATGTTTTTGGAGAATGAAACATAAAAGCTCCAGAAGGAAAAGATCCAAAATATGAAAACATTTCTCTTTCCCACTAATGTCAGAAAATTCTTAATCAGAGATCTAGAGTCTTCCTTTTCCTTGCCAGACTGTGAATTCATTAACCAGGCTGAAGTTGCAAAGGCTACAAGGAAATCTTATATATCAGTGAGAGGATATCTCCTCAAAGCCATTCTAGGTAACAGTTATCACTAATTGCGCTGTAGGTTTCTTAGCACTACTGGTAGGTCTCTCTCCTAGAGCTATTTAAGGGCCCGTCTAGCCACAGAACACATACTTTCAACTGTAGAGGCTCCACCTCAGCCCACAGTCCTAACCTCCTCTGGGCTGAGGGTGGCCAGGTGGGGCTGGCTCAGGCAAAGGTCCAGGCTTGACTTCAAGCATAAGGATCAAAGTGAATACAGCATCCTGAAGCAACCACCTTCTACAGCTCTTGTGCAAGGGCCTCACCCAGCTGAGCCCTTTGCCAAGCCCTGTGCCCGAGGCTGGCCCCTGTGTCCCAGGCTGTGCACCTCTGCTCCTTTGGTAGCGCTAATTGCGGGGCCAGGAAACGATGTGAGCTTGTTCAGTTCTGTTATGTTGGTAGCATGAGGCCTAGGAGCAGCCTCTACACTGAAATAGAAGCAAAATGGGAATTAAATGTTTGATCTAGTTAGGGGAGGGGTGGGAAAAATTACCACCCCACTAAGTGTGTGTGATTCCTCCATTTTCCAGTGGGATTTCTGTTTTTTTCCCCATATTGACTAATTGTCTGCTTAGACCATTGGTGTTTTTCAACATGAGTCTCCAAAGAGTGAGCGGGATCTGGGAGGCCCAAAATGCTTTGTGGGGTGGAGAATGAATAAATTAATTAAGTTCCAAATCTCCAAGAAGCTCCCCTACAGTCAAGCTCAGTGGCTACTCTTTCTCTTCTTTGTTTTCTTCCATTTACTCATTTATTAATAATCTACACCATTTGGAAATCTAGAAAATCTTCTGCAGTAAGAGGCAATTTACATTTATATTGAAGTTTAAGTAGGTTTGCATCACACAGACTTTAATTTTAAGAAAAGACATTAAGAATTCTTGCCTGTGCAAGAGTAGAATGATGGCCAGAATCCTCAGTAAATGCACAAAACATAATCTTACTGGTGAAATGTCATAATGGAATTTTCCCACTTGTTTCATATGTTCCTTTTATTATTGAGCAGAATACCAAACCCTCCAAAATTACCAAAAAGAATAATAATAATAAGAAGAAGTCATTTCTCAAAGAAGACCAGAACAAAGATCAGCAAAAGGATGATCTGCTGTTTTCTATTGAAGAGGAGATGAAGATGAATTTACATTCTGGAATAAGGAAATTGGAAGAATATTTGACATCATGTGCAAGTAATTCAGTGAAATTTGGAGTTGAAATATTAGGATTAATTGCCTGCTTTAAAGCATGGAAAGAACATTGCCAAGGTGAAGGTATGGGACTCCATACTCTATGGATAAAGAGTAGTGATGAAAATATTAATGATGTTAACATATTTACTGAATGCATGGTTGTGCTAAAACTTCGTACAATCCATTGTCTGATTTTATTCTCAACGTGACCCTTTAGGATAGTTATTATTATATTTTGCAGACAAGAAAGTGGAATTGCAGAGGTTAGACAGAGGGTCCCAATAGGGAAAAGATGGCACATTCAAAAAGAAATGAGGAGAGTATAAAGAAAAAACTCTTTCCAAAAGTGTGGAGAGAATTAAGGGGATCCGCAAAGCAAGGTGAGGCTCAGCAGCAGCAACAGGGCCTATCAGAGAAGGAAAGCTGTCAGCACCAGGGAGATGTGAAGCTGCGGTTGAGAGGTGATTCTCCTTTGGTTTTTCCATGTTTCTGCCCACCTAACCTGTAGAGGCATTGACAGATTCACTTCCAGACTGTCTTTTTAAGTATGTTTGTATAGTGAACAGGCTTGGAAGGAAGAAATTGTGTTTCTCTCTAGGGCAAAGGCCAAGTTTGTTTACTGTCCAGTTAATAAAGATTACATTTCCTTCCAGGGCAAAGACGCAGGTTTTACCTGAGACTCATTATAAAATATTTTGGTTTTCTAAGCGAAGATTTCCTTAGCTGTGACATAAACCTACTTTGTGTGGTTTCTGCCTGGGCTCTATATCTCCCCCATGGAGCACAAGGGGAACCGACATATACATGATGTACGTTGTATTGTTTCCTGTGCCATGATAATAAAGCCTTTTGTCTCTGACCCAGTAGTCTCATGTCTTTCGCCAGCAACCATGAGACTATGAAAGACTAAATTGCTAACTTGTAAATAGGATAAAATCTCAGCCCTTTCCTAGTTTTTGACAAGAGCAGGGAAGTGGATGGTTGCCAGAATTCCTTGAGAGCCCTAGCTATGGGGGAATAGATGCCCAATAGCACCTGCAGTCCTAGGTAACGGTGCACAACCATTTCCACACTGTGGGCTGGCAGGGAGGGAACTGGATTGAAACAGGCCCTGTCTGCCTAGCATTCTAAGTGCTCCCTCAAATTTCTGTGGCTCCCCGTGCCCTCCTGAATCAATGTCTCCAACTGGCAGTAAAGAATGATTTTGGTGAAATATGTAGCAGAAATGATGTGTGCATATTATTTTCAGGTATTACGTCTTCACATGACTTACAGTGTGTGCTTTTATTACTTATTTTCCTGAAGACTGAATTGTGGAAGAGCTAACTAAGGGAAAGAATCAGAAAAAAACTGAGAAGAGATACGTGATTTTTTTTTTTTCTTTTCTTTGGGACAGAGTCTCACTGTCGCCCAGGCTGGAGTGCAGGGCAGCGATCTCAGCTCACTGCAACCTCCACCTCCTTGATTCTAGCTTCTAGTGATTCTCCTGCCTCAGCCTCCTGAGTAGCTGGGATTACAGGCAACTGCCTGTATTTTTAGTATTTTTGTATTTTTAGTAGAGACAGGGTTTTGCCATGTTGGCCAGGCTGGTCTCGAACTCCTGACCTCAGGTGATCTATCTGCCAGGGTGTCCCAAAGTGCTAGGATTACAGGCGTGAGCCACTGCGCCCAGCCTGAGATATGTGATTTTGATGCTAGACCAAGCTGACAATTCCTCTTCAAGTTGTGGTTGATCACCCTGTCTTGAGTATCTCCTACTCAGACCCTTTTCATGTGTGGCCACGTGACTCTGTAGTCAGGCTCACCTCTCTATTCTACTTCCCAGCAAAGCCAGTGCCTCAGTGGGCTGTCAGAGACCATGCTCATTTTCATCTCTAAGCTTTAGCATATGTGTTTGTACTTATCCATGATGCCGTATCAGATAGGAATTGCCATTAGCTATAAACAGAGATAGGAATTAACAGTGGCTTAAAAAAAATAGTTTACGGCCGGGCGCGGTGGCTCAAGCCTGTAATCCCAGCACTTTGGGAGGCAAGGACGGGCGGATCACGAGGTCAGGAGATCGAGACCATCTTGGCTAACATGGTGAAACCCCCATCTCTACTAAAAAATACAAAAAACTAGCCGGGCGAGGTGGCGGGCACCTGTAGTCCCAGCTACTCGGGAGGCTGAGGCAGGAGAATGGCGTAAACCCGGGAGGCGGAGCTGGCAGTGAGCTGAGATCTGGCCACTGCACTCCTGGGCGACAGAGCAAGACTCCGTCTCAAAACAAAAAAAAAAAAAAAAAAAAAAAAAAAAGTTTATTTCTCTTTCATGTAAAAGAAGTCCAGAGATAGGCAGTTCAGTGTCACTGGGAACTTAGGCTCTGCTATCATCATATTATACCGTTTTTAGTGCATGAGTTGTATTCTTAAAGTAATGTTATGAATGCAGTTGGCGACTGATGCTACAGCCATGATAACTGTATTCCAGAACAAAGTAGAAAGAAGAAAAAAGGGCAAATTTGTACATTCATGCTGTATTTCTTCTATGTAAGGAGCCTTACTCCCAGAAATTCCACCAATTTCTGCTTGCTTCTCAATGGCCAAACTTAGTAACAAAACCACACCAAACCACAGAAAGATTAGAAAATGTGAACTTTGAATGGAACATATTGCAGTATCCATTAGTATGGGGATTTATAAGAAAGCATTGGGTGAGAATGGATGTTGAGGAGATAATCATCAGTTTCTGCTACAGATGTTCTCCTGCTTGTCTTCATTGGCCTAAATTCAGTGTGTCCTTCAAGGCCACCCTCTCGTGGAGTCCTCCCAACTTCTCCTGCTCACATAACACTGCTTCTATCACTCCATTTGGATCCTGAATTGTAAATCACTTAGATATTTTACTGATCTGTTTCAACACGAATCCCTTGTTCTCCAATTAGACTGAAGGTTCCTCGATGTAAGACCTCTGTCTTAAATTTCATTTGTACTTCCTTGAAGCATACATTGGTGGTCTGTATAAGCAGTTACTCAGTAGTATTTGTCAAGAAAGAGGATATTTCTTGACAAAGAGGAAATAAGATAAAGAGCCCTGACTTTATATGGAATGGTTAGTAGTGGGATAGAGATAAAGAGGTTATATGTGAACAGGAGGTAATAGAAGGGCTTAGGAGAGTCTGGATAGAATGATTGGGATGCAGTGAGGTTGTATCTTAGCCCTCAATAATTGAGGGGTTCCGCTGATGGTTTCATAAATACAAGTACTGTATGTGGTCAAGAGTAGGCCTTGATAAATGTTGCTCATGTTTTGGTCAGGCGTCTAAAATCATAGGACTTTTTCCTATAAACAAGACGACACAGAAATATTATGTGGGTTATTGTGTTATTTTTCTCTGGAAATGTGTACAGAGCTCAGTTTCAATGGTTCTTATTTCTGCTGGAAATCACAAAATTTGTTTCTTTTCTTTTTTGCCTATACTTACCTAGCTATGTCTAAGTTACTTAAGATGATAAGTAAATGTGGGTAGATGGAGTATTAATTTAATTTAATCATGAGTTTTAGTTTTTAATGCTCTAAAATCCCCTTTAAGTCAAGTAAAATAGTGAGGTTTAATCAAATGAGGTTAATTGATTAACTCAATGATTGTCATTAGTGATCAAGCAGTTATTTCTGATGTTCTTTGTAACAATTTTATTGTTTCTTTAACAAGGCAAAATTTCAAAAGATTTAAGTATAGCTGTTCAAATGATGAAAAGGATTCATTCACTTCTGGAGAGATACCCAGAAATTTTGGAAGCTGAACATCATCAATATATAGCTAAATGCCTTAAATATTTAGGCTTCAATGATTTGGCAAACTCTTTGGATCCAACTCTGGTAAGAGAACTAGAATTTCTTATACTTTAAATTTTACTCAATTTTAATACAGAAGAATAATAAGTCTAATAAAGTATCTCACATATGGAGTTATCAATTGAAAATGTTTACTCTGATTATAGTTTATAAAATAATAGATTTGAGATTATTTATTAATAACCTAGCTGACAAACTTTGAAGTAAATTAAAATTAGAAAATTTGTACAGATGCTTTCTGAAAACAGAAATTAAATACTAGATGATGTCCAGATGCCGCTTTAAACCCTTCATAATAGGAATGAATCCTATACATAATTCTAGCACAATCTAAAAACTGTAATGTAGTGAGATTGAAGAATGATCTTTAATAGGGTTCCAGGTTCCAATTCCAGGATGAACTTTTTTTAACGTTAATATCTGCTATTTTACTTTTCCCAAGAATAATATTTTAGGTGATAAAACTCTTCTTACTGCAATATTACACTATTTAAAAGCATAGTAGGCCAAGCATGTTAGCTCATGCCTGTAATCTCAGCACTTTGGAAGGTCAAGGTGAGCAGATCACTTGAACCCAGGAGTTCAAGACCAGCGTGGGCAACATGACAACACCCTGTCTATACAACACACACACACACACACACACACACACACACACACACACACACAATATTAACCACAGTTGATGGCATGTGCCTATAGTCCCAGCTACTCAGCCAGGGGGTGGGATAGGGAGTGGTGGGGCTGAGGCAGGAGGATCACTTGCACCCAGAAGTTCAAGGCTACAGTGAGCTATGATTGTGCCACTGCACTCCAGCCTGGGTGACAGAGCGAGACCCTGTCTCAAACAACAACAACAACAACAACAAAGATAGTAAAAATGCCTTGTGCATAGAATGTGCTCGGTGGATATTTAATAAATGTTTATTCAATTTTGAATTTCAAATAATATATGAAAATAATAACAGATGATAGGAGATGACAAAAAGAAGAAGAAATACTCCATTGACATTGGACCAGCTCGGTTTCAACTGCAATACATGGGCCATTACTTGATACGAGATGAAAGAAAAAATCCGGATCCCAGGATCCAGGATTTTATTCCCAACACATGGCAGGTAATGACAACAAACGTTGTACTTTTCTAATCAGTGTGACTTCAGAACTTTTCCTTACTGTGTCTCTACATGTTAAATTTTGCATAAACTTCTTAATCTTGTTTAATGCCTTTCCTCTCCTGTGCCTGGAGAGTGTAACCAGAGTATGAGAAATCAATCACTTCTTCCCCTTCTTGGCCTCTTTATTTTCACCATCAGTGGAAGTTACACTGATACCTGTTTGTATGTGAAGGCATGCTAATGTGGCATTACTAGTTTTTAGCACTCAACTTTTGAAATTTCTTTCTGTACTTGCTCAATGAAAATTAGAAAAAGTGTTTTCTAATGGAAAAATGTGTTTTACTCAGTCTCGCTTTCGATTTTGCAGAAATGGAACCTTCTCTCTAGGCCAAAATGTAAAACAAAATCTCTTTTCTGAGGGAATGGCATGAGTAATCCAGGCATTTTCCTGAATCCTTCAAGTGTTCACTAGACGTAATCTTCAGGGGTTCAGGGAGTTCCCCCAAAGGTAGCATAATACGGGTGCAGGAGACAGAAGGTACAAAGGATACTGTCTGTGTTTTGGTAACATGCTGTTCACTTTCTTGAACGCTTTGTACCCTGCAGCGGGAACTCCTGGATGTGGTGGATAAGAATGAGTCAGCAGTGATTGTTGCCCCAGTGTCAGCAGGAAAAACCTATGCTTCCTACTACTGCATGGAGAAAGTGCTGAGGGAGAGCGATGACGGGGTGGTCGTGTACATTGCACCTGCAAAGGTAGTGCTTGAGTGACTTTCATTTTTTCTTTCATTCCTGAACATTCCTTTAAAAAGAATGCACATGGTCACATTCTAGATCTAATTCACTATTTTATTTTATTTTAATTTTATTTTTTTGAGACAGAGTCTTGCTCTGTTACCCAGGCCGGAGTACAGTGGCACGATCTTGGCTCACTGAAACCTCTGCCTCCCATTTTCAAGTGATTCTCCCGCCTCAGCCTCTTGAGTAGCTGGGATTATAGGCACCCACTGCCATGCCTGGCTAATTTTTGAATTTTTAGTAGAGATGGGGTTTCATCACGTTGGCCAGGCTAGTCTCGAACTCCTGACCTCAGGTGATCCACCCACCTTGGCCTCCTGAAATGTTGGGATTACAGGTGTGAGCCACTGCACCCGGCCAAGAAACTATTTTTGATATTTTCATTTTGTCTAATACATTAATATTTTCATTTATAGCTACTGCAATTATACTTATTTTTAGAAAATATTTCACTATCAAGAATGTAAAAATGATGACTATATAGTATTTTTAAGGATTAATTTTTTTTTTAAATTTACATTTTAAGTTATTTCCCTTTCTCTCCCCCCTTTCCTTTTTTCCTTTTCACTCCCTCCCTCGGAGTGGTATGCTATGATTATAATTATGAAGATTTGTGTTTTGCTTTTAATTAATATTGTTTCAGTTAAAAAACACAGACAGGCATATATGACTTCCATTTCCAGCAATATGGCCATATAGGTCAACAGAGAAATCTCTTTGTGTAAAATATCTGAAATGCTGGATAAGAGACACCAAACATCTTTTTATATGATTATAGTTAAGCTGAAAACAATAGAAGGGGAATCCTAGAGGCTGAAAAATTTAAGAGAAGGCCACATGGACTCTTTGCCTCTTTTAGGCAACAAGTTGCAGGAGCTTAAATAAGAAAGGATTCTGACAAACAGAGGCAGAGAGAGCACTAGGAGGATCCCAGGCAGAGCAATGGTGGTATACCGGGAATCATGAACTTTCAATAGAAAGTCAATGAAAATAGAAAATATTGATTTTCAATAGAAAGTCATTCATTTGCCCATTATCACCATATACACAATATGTAATCTCTGTCTATCTCGTGTGTGTGTGTGTGTGTGTGTGTGTGTGTGTAAAATCAAGGACGATCCAAGAGAATACTCAATGGTATCAAATAATTTCACTACTATCTGTATTTTTTCCCTACTTCTTTGTTTCATTTTCATTAAAGTGTGTGAGTGTGTGTGTGTATGTGAATGTGTGTGTATGAATGTGTGTGTGTGAATGTGTATGTGTATGTGTGTGGATTCTGTTGTCCTCAAGGTTTTATATATCTGTTCTCTACTGAGTGACTAATGGTTTTTTTTTTTTTTTTTTTCTTGTCAATCAGTCCCTTGTTGGTCAAGTGGCTGCAACTGTTGAGAATCGTTTTACTAAAGCGTTGCCTGCCGGCAGAACTCTATGTGGTGCTTTCACAAGAGATTATCGTCACAATGTACTAAACTGTCAGGTATGACATATTAATTAATGAGTTTATTATCAATTTATAGAGCAGTACTTATATAACTGTTTTGCTGGGAATCTGCAAAGCACAAGCCCTTATAGAAATCATTTCACTGAATTCACAAAGAAGATGAAATTGCTCACCCTAGAACTTAAAGTATGATAATAATAATAATAAAAAGAAAATGAAATTGCTCTAAGGAAAATTTAAGGTTGTTCTACTCTAAAAAGTAAGAACTAGGCTCACCATCTCTAAGGATACTCACATTGTGAGCTGAAATTTCAAATAGAAAGTTATGATATTTCGTTATAACTTAGAAACGGATTCAAGTAGATTTGACAAATCCAATGCATTACTGAATGACTACCCAACTTTTTGTTTCCATTCAAAATTGCCAGTTCTTGTGAATGATGTTTATGGATCCTCATAATAAAAACTTGTCTCAAAAAGATTGTGTGTTGACAGTGGACCCGTCAATAGGTAAATCATAGATTAAGATAGATTGTCTCCCTTATTGAATTCACCAAGTAGACATTTAAGACTAAACAAAATGTGAAACCATCATTACAGAGTAGAAGCTTTTTTTTTCACTTTTATTAATCCAAATGTTCATAGATGTAAAGATTTAAATGAAACATGTCAAAGATGCAATGTTATCTTAATGAAACTGCTATCAGCAGCAGCATATTTTCTAGGTTCCTGTTACTATGCCTGATATAAAATTAATGCTCTGTAAAGTCAGCTACACTAATCGTTCATATTTGTAGGTACTTATTACAGTGCCGGAATGTTTTGAAATCCTGTTGCTTGCTCCTCATCGCCAAAAATGGGTGGAAAGGATCAGATATGTTATATTTGATGAGGTAGGTTTGGTGTTAGTTCTCTGGTTGATGTTCTAGTCTGCATACACACTATAATTTGTAATTTAAAGAATATGGGGCTTTTTCAGTGACGGTAGTTATCTAAGTTGTGCGTCAGCCAGGGTACCAACTGCAAACAGATTGCATATCCACATTAGTATAATTTTTAGGAAAGTGTTTTTACCAAGGTGCTGTTTACAAAGGTTTGTACAAGGGAAACCACAAGGTAAGTACAGTAGTCCAGAAGAGTACAAGCCTTTTGATCCTGTAAGGATGGAGGGAGGAGGAAGCAGTATGAACCTTAACAGAAGAGAGACTCTATAGATATGTCTCTTTGAGAAGAACAGTGACCTTGGTGAAGAATCGCAGCTGGCCAAGGTTGACCTCTTAGGGAGAGAGAGCAAAAGAACAAAGACTTTGAGCTCATTGTCTTCTCTCCTTCCCATTTCTTGCCTACGCTTCCCACTGGCCAAACCCAGTAGAAGCTAAAGAGCTAAGGAGGCTGGGTGAGCCAATTCCCAAGATCAGACTTATTGGCCAGAGAGCAAGGTGGCGAATGGTGTAGATCTGGAAGGACATAGCTATGTTATTATCAAAATGAATGGAAAGAACTGTAAATAGAATTCAAGCTTTGTATTTTGTTGCTTCAAGGAATTTTCAACTTAAAGGAAAACTAGGTGACAAACCTATGTAGTAAATCTACTCCTTTTTTGTGTGAAGTTGGGAACTGGCAGACATGCTGCCATTCTGCTTTCTTTGTCCTGAAAGTAGTCTGTTTCCTTTTATGCATCAGGCTGTATTGTGTGTTGCTGACTTTGAACATTCCCGTTTAAAGGGAAAACAAAGCAAAATCCTTGATCTTCACGATCTAGAACCTTGGATTGTAGTCTCATCTCAAAATGCCTAAGCACAATGATGTTAAAACGTGGATAATGAGGCTGGGCGCAGTGGTTCATGCCTGTAAACCCAGTACTTTGGGAGGCCGAGGCAGGTGGATCACCTGAGGTCAGGAGTTCGAGACCAACCTGACCAACATGGTGAAACCCCGCCTCCACTAAAAATACAAAAATTAGCCAAGCATGGTGGCGTGTTCCTGTAATCTCAGCTATTCGGGAGGCTGAGGTAGGAAAATCACTTGAACCTGGGAGGCGGAGGTTGCAGTGAGCCAAGATCACACCACTACACTTCAGCCTGAGCAACAATAGCGCAACTGCGTCTCAAAACAAAAATCGAAATGTGAATAACTTTGGTTTTCTGATTTATACATGCACAGAACTTGATGGTAAGAAGGCTTTAAAAATTGTTTATTCTAGAAAGTTCAGAGAAATTGCCTGCTGATACAAAATATAAGATTAGCATTTGGTAAAGTGGGCGATTATCTGACTAGATCAAAGTCAGAATGGATATGAGAACATTCTTCTTTATGTATTTATTACTAGGCTTGGTTAGTAAGTCTTTCCAGCTGAGACCCAATTGTCACGATGCATTCTGTTTAATTAAGACTAAAACTTGGACCTCATCTCTAAGTCTTAATTTGCATTATTTAACCAAAGAGAATTGATTCATTCATTCAATAGATGTTAATTGAGTACTTACTCTGTGCTAGGCACTGTGCTTTCTCCCTGGTATGCCAGTACTGACCTTGTGGTTTAGTGAAGGAGAGAGCAATTAAATAAGTAAATGTACCAATGAAAATATAAGTAAACGTTGTGATACAAACTCTGAAGAAAAAAATCGGTCAGTTTTCACCAAGATAATAGCAAAATGGGAAGTAAGAACAACAACTTTGGAGCAGGTACTCAGGAAAGGTGTTTCTGAGGCAATGACCTTCAGCTGGGCTTTGCAGGGATAAGCAGGAATGGTCAGGTAAGAGGTGGATGAGGATTTTAAGTAGCAGGGTCTTATATGTGAAGACCCTCAGGTGGAACACATGTGTTCAAGGAATGAAAAGAAGGCCAGTATGTTGGGAGCAGAGTGCATGGCTGGGAAAGTGGCCTGAGATGGGGTTGGAAAGGTGGGAAGAAGCAAGATCACGCAAGAAGTTACACTTCCAGTTAAGCAGCTTGTAGTTTGCTGTAAATGCATTGGGAGGATAGTGTAGGGATTTAATTAGGGATGTAGTCTAATTTGATTTTTGTTTAATAATACCATTAGGGCTATGATGTGAAGAAAGTATAGAGAAAGAGTGGAAGCTAAGAGAAAAATCAGAAGGCTATTGTAGAAAGCCAGGTGATGGTGTGTTCAATGACAACAAAAAATGGAGAGAAAAACATAGCTTCAAAATAGATTTTTGGAATTGGAATCTGTAGGGATTAATAATGGATGAGTTATGGAAATTGGAGAGAGTTAAGTGTCAGTGATCTCTATTGTCTGAATATATCACCATTCACTTTATTTAGGTTAGGTCATTTATAGGAAACTGGAAAAATATGCATGATGATTTTATGCTTCTATTTTTTATTTACCATTTTGACATCAACTTTTCAACTGATTTTTTTTTTCTTTACTAGGTCCATTATCTTGGCAGAGAAGTTGGAGCAAAATTTTGGGAGCTCCTCCTTGTCATTATTCGATGTCCCTTTTTGGTTCTTTCAGCTACCATAAACAACCCAACTCTTCTGACTGAGTAGGTATAGGTAAAAAGAGTGGTAGTTATATATTCAGTGGTTGAATTATATACTGTCTATATGGTCTAAAGTCTTGAAGGTTTTTTCTATAATAACTTTCAAATAAATTTGTTACCCAATCTTTGAAACGTTAGGGGTCTCGCTTTGTTGCCGAGACTGGCCTTAAACTCCGGGGCTGAAGGAATCCACCCACCTCAGCCTCCTGAGTGGCTGAGACCACAGGTGCACATTACCATGTCTGACTTTCTAAAGTTTTTTTGAAGATATATTTCCTGGAAGTTAGGGAAGGAAAACATCTTCTCCAAAGAAAATCAAGGTCTCCCATAGCCAGATCTGAAATTGTGTAGGAAAATTTCTAAAGATTTTCAAATAAATGTCATCTGAAGTAAGAGAGTTGTATCCCCCTTTCTTTGTCCTTATCCAATAATTAAAGCTAAAATAGAAATAACTGGGACACAGTCATTGACCTTGCAGATGGCAGTCATAAGAACAACAAAGCATTATATGAACATCAAGTATTGTTTTGTTACCAGACTTGATTTTTCCTAGTAACAGCAACAATGATAGCAACAGCATCACTGGTAACAAACACGTAGTGCTTTCTATGTGGCAGGTATATTAACTCATTCAAGCCTTACAACACCCTTATTAGAAAGATACTGTCGTTATCTTCCATGTTATGATGGAGAAATGGAGGCACAGAGAAGTTGAGGAATTTGCCCAAAGTCCACAGCTCTGAAGTAATGGAGCTGGGACTCAAACTCAGGTGGTTTAAATTGAGAGCACATGCACTACATTTTTAAACTTATGAAATTTTCTTTGTTTAAAATATCCAAGTTCTTGATAAATCTATATTTTATTTAAATTACATGCATGTTTATTCTGTAAGGTGGCTGCAATCAGTAAAACAGTACTGGAAACAGGCAGACAAGATTATGGAAGAGAAATTTATTTCTGAAAAACAGGCTGACAAATGCCTCAACTTTCTCCGAGACAATTCATATAAAAATCAATCATATGAAGTTAGACTTGGTAAGCTTATTTTTTTATGTTTTACTATATATTTTTATATTTTACTATAAAGCTTTTTATAGGAATTTTTGTATTTTACTACAAAGTTATCCATATTCTAATAATTATATGTCCATTAATTTGGATATTCTTGCTCTTCATATCTAGTGCTCTGTGAAGAGAGAGATAATGATTTAGAGAAGCATATATGTTCAGTAAAACATGATGATGTTTATTTTGATCATTTTCATCCCTGTGCTGCACTAACAACAGATACTGTAAGTATAAAAGCGTATTTGTCCTGTTAGTGGAATTTTTAGTGTATATCACAACTGGAAAGGGACTCGATTAATCTTCATAGAATTGCAGCATGTACGGATAATCTTTTTCTTTTTTTACTGATTCTTTTATTCATTTATTTTTAAAATTTAATACATTTTTTATTTTTAATTTTGTGGCCATCTAAAGTAGCTGTATACACGTATGGGGCACATGAGATATTTTGATACAGACATGCAATGCATAATAACCACATCAGACTAAATGAGGTCCATGTCCATTACCTCAAGCATTTATCTTTTCTCATGTTACAAACAATCCAATTCTAATCTTTTAGTTATTTTAAAATATACAGTAAATTACTGTTGGCTATAATCACTCTGTTGTGCTATCACATACTAGATCTTATTTATTGTATCTATTTTTTTGTGCCCATTGGCCATTTCCTCTTCCACCCAACCCACTATCTTTGCTAGCCTCTGGTAACCGTCCTTCTGCTCTCTGTCTCCATGCATTCAATTGTTTTAATTTTTAGCTCCCACAGATAAGTGAGAACATGTGAAGTTTTTCTTTCTGTGCCTGGCTTATTTCACTTAACATAGTGACATCCAGTTCCATCTATGTTGGTGCAAATGATAGGATCTTATTTTTTTTTAATGGCTGAATTGTATTCCACTGCATTTAAGTACTACATTTTCTTTATTCATTCATTTGTTGATGGGCACTTAGGTTGCTTCCCAATCTTGGCTATTGTGAATGGTGCTGCAATAAACATAAGAGTCTGGATACCTCTTTGATATACTGATTTCCTTTTTTTTAAGTATATACATAGCAGTGGTATTGCTGGATCATAAGGTAGCTCTGGTTTTAGTTTTTTGAGGAAGCTCTAAGACTGTTCTCCATAGTGATTTTATAACTTACATTCCCCACCAACAGTGTACAAGGGTTCTCTTTTTTCTGTATCCTTGCCAGCATTTGTTATTACCTGTCTTTTGGATGAAAGCCATTTTGACTGAGGTGAGATGATGTTTCATGGTAGTTTTGATTTGCATTTCTCTAGTGATCAGTGATGTTGAGGGCCTTTTCATATGCCTGTTTGCCATTGTATATCTTCTTTTGGGAAATGTTATTGAGATCTTTTACCGATTTTTGAATTGGATTATTATTATTTGGCTATTCTGGGCCTTTGGTGGTTCCATATAAATTTTAGGATTGCTTTTTGTATTTCTGCAAAGAATGTCATTGGTATTTTGATAGGAATTGCATTGAATCTATAGATTGCTTTGGGTACTATGGACATTTTAACAATATTGATTCTTCCAATCCATAAACATGGAATAACTTTCTACTTTTTTCGTGTGTGTCCTCTTCAGTTTCTTTCATCAGTGTTTTATAGTTTTCTTTTGTAGAGATCTTTTACTTCTTTGGTTAATTCCTTAGTATTTTATTTTATTTGTAGCTATTGTAAATGGGATTACTTTTTTGATCTCTTTTTCAGATTGTTGGCTGTTGGCATATGGAAATGCTACTGATTTTTGTATATTGGTTTTGCATCCTGAAACTTTACTGGATTTGTTTCTCAGTTATAGCAGTATTTTGGTGGAGTCTTTAGGTTTTTCCAAACATAAAATCATATCATCTCAAAACAATGATAGTTTAACCTCTTCCTTTCCAATTTGGATGCCCATTTTTTCTCTTTTCTGACTGCTTTAGCTAGGACTTCCAGTACTATATTGAATAACAGTGGTGAAAGTGGACATCCTTGTCATGTTCCAGATCTTAGAAGAAAGGCTTTCAGTTTTTCCCCATTCAGTATGATACTAGCTGTGCGTCTGTTGTATACTTCTTTTATTGTGTTCAGGTATGTTCCTTCTACATACAATTTTTGAGAATTTTTATCATAAAATGATGTTGAATTTTATCAAATGACTTTTCAGCATCAATTGAAATGATCATATCATTTTGTCTTTCTTTCTAGTGATATCATTGATTGATTTGTGTATGTTGAACCATTTTTGCGTCACTGTGACAAATCCCACTTGGTCATAATGAAATATCATTTTAATATGTTGTCAAACTCAATTTGCTAGTATTTTGTTGAGGATTTTTGCATTAATATTCATTAGGGATATTGGCTTGTAATTTTCTTTTTTTGATGTGTCATTGCCTAGTTTTGGTATCAGGGTAATACTGGCATTGAAGAATGAGTTTGGAAATATTCCCTCCTCCTCTCTTTTTCAGAATAGTTTGAGTAGTATTGATATTAATTCTTCTTTAAAGAGAATAAACTAACTAATAGTTTGAGTAGTATTGGTATTAGTTCTCTTTAAAGAAGAGAGGAGTTAGTTCTCTAAAAGAACTAATTCCAAAACTACCCTGACTATTCTGAAAAATGGAGGAGGAGGGAATACTCCTCTATTTTGGTAGAATTCAGCAGTGAAGCCATTGGGTTCTAGACTTTTCTTTGCTGAGAGACTTTTTATAATGGCTTCAATCTCTTTACTTGTTACTGGTCTGTTCAGCTTTTGGATTTCTTTGTGGTTCAATTTTGGCAGGTTGCGTCTAGGAATTTATCAGTTTCTTCTAGGTTTTCCAATTTATTGGCCATTGGGTTCTAGACTTTTCTTTGCTGAGAGACTTTTTATAATGGCTTCAATCTCTTTACTTGTTACTGGTCTGTTCAGCTTTTGGATTTCTTTGTGGTTCAATTTTGGCAGGTTGTGTCTAGGAATTTATCAGTTTCTTCTAGGTTTTCCAATTTATTGGCATGTAGTTGCTTATAGTAGCCTCTAATGATCCTTTGAATTTCTGTGGTATTGGTTGTAATGTCTCCTTTTTCATCTCTGATTTTATTTATTTGGGTCTTCTCTCTTTTTTTTCTAAGTCTGGCTAAAGGTTTGTCTATTTTATTTATCTTTTTTAAAAAACAAACTTTTCATTTTATTGATTGTTTGTATTGCTTCCTGTTTCAATTTCATTTATTTCTGCTCTGATATTTATAATTTATTCTGTTGATTTTGGGTTTGGTTTGTTCTTGCTTTTCCTGTTCTGTAAGATGCATAGTTAGGTTGTTTACTGAAGTTTTTCTGCTTATAGGTATAAACTTTCATTTTAATACCACTTTTGCTGTATACCATAAGTTTTGGTATGTTGTGTTTTTATTGTTTTAAGAAATTTTAATATTTCCTTCTCAGTTTCTTAATTGACCACTTGGTTATTTAGGAGGCTATTGTTTAATTTCCACATGTTCATAAAGTTTCCAAAATTTGTCTTGTTATTGATTTCTGGTTTTATTCCATTGTGGTCAGAGAAAATGCTTGATATTACTTCAATTTTTGTTGAATGTTTTAAGACTTGTTTTGTGACCTAACATACGGTCTATTCTTGAAAATGATCCAGGTGCTTAGAAAAAGAATGTGTATTTTGCAGCCATTGGATGAAATGTTCTGTAAATATCTATCAGGTCAATTTGATCTATAGTGCAGATTAAGTCTGATGTTTCTTTGTTGATTTTCTGTCTGCATGGTCTGTCCAATGCTGGAAGTGAGGTGATGAAGTCTCCAGCTACTAGTGTATTAGGGTCTATCTCTTACTTTAACTCTATTTAAAATATCTATTTTTAAGATAAATTTGCCTTATATATCTGGGTGGTCCAGTGTTGGATGAATATATATTTATAATTGTTGTATCTTGCCAATGAATTGACCCCCTTATCATTATATAATTAGCTTCTTTGTCTCTTTTTATAGCTTTTGTTTTGAAATCTGTTTGGTCTAAATATAGCTATGCCTTTTCTGTTTTGGTTTCCATTTGCATGTAATATTTTTTTCCATCTGTTTATTTTCAGTCCATGTGTATCTTTATAGGTAAAGTGTATTTCTTGTAGGCAGCAAATCATTGAATCGTTTTTTCATCCATTGAGCCACTACATGTCTTTTGATTGGAGAGTTTAATTTATTTATATTCAATGTTGTTACTGATAAATAAGGACTTACCTGCCATTTTGTTATTTGTGTTTTTTTTTTCAGTTGTTTTGTGGTCTTCTCTTTCTTCTTTCTTTTCTTCCTGTCTTCCTTTTAGTGGAGGTGATATTCTCTGTTGGTATGTTTTAATTTCTTGCTTTTTATTTTTTGTGTATCTGTTGTATGTTTCTTGATAGGAAGTTACCATGAACCTTGCAAATATTGTGTTATAACCCATTATTCTCAAGTGAGGACAACTTAACACTGATTGCGTGTACAAACAACCAACTGCAAAAAACAAAAAAATGAATGAAAACTATATATTTTAACTTCCCACCCCAGATGCTTTTAAACCTTTTGTTGTTTCTATTTATATCTTATTATATTGTCTGTCTTGAAAAGTTGCTGTGGTTGTAATTTGTGATAGGTTCATTGTTTTGTCTTTCTGCTGAAGATATACTCATACCACAATTACAGTGTTATAATATTCTGTGGTTTTCTGTGTACTTACTAGTAAGTTTTTTACCTTCAGATGATTTCTAAATGCTCATTAACATCATTTTCTTTCACACTGAAGAACTCCCTTTGGCACTTCTTATAGGACAGGTGTTGCTGAAATCCCTTAGCTTTTGTCTGAGGAAGTCTTTATTTCTCCTTCATGTCTGAAGGATATTTTCACTGGATATACTATCCCATAATAAAAGATTTTTTCCTTCAGCCCTTTATGTCATGCCACTCTCTTCAGGTCTGTGAGGTTTCCACTGAGAAGTTTGCTGCCAGACATACAGGAGCACCACTGTGTTATTTGTGTCTTTTCTCTTGCTGCTTTTAGGATCCTTTCTTTATTTGTGACCTTTGGGAGTATGATTATTAAATATCTTGAGATAGTCTTCTTTGGGTTAAATCTCTTTGGTGTTCTATATCCTTCTTGTACATGAGTATTGGTATCTTTCTCTAGGTTTGGGAAGTTTTCTATTATTATCCCTTTGAATAAACTTTCTCCTCACCCTAGGGGTTTTAAGCCCCTTTAAGGCCAATAAATCTTAGATTTGCCCTTTTGAGGCTGTTTTCTATATCTTATAGGAATGCTTTATCATTTTTAATTCTCTTTTCTTTTTTCTCTTCTGACTATATATTTTCAAATAGCCTTCCTTCAGCTCACTTCTGCTTGATTAATTCTGCTATCAAGAGACTCTGGTGCATTCTTCAGCATATTGGTTGCATTTTTCAACTCCATAGCTTTTGCTTGATTCTTTTTAATTTTTTCAATCTCTTTGTTAAATTTGTCTAATAGGATCCTGCTATTATTCTATTGATATTATATATCACATTGATTTGTGTATGCAGAACCATCCCTACATTGCTGTGATAAACCCCACATGGTCATAATGAAGTATCTTTTAAATGTGTTGCTTAACTCAGTTTGCTAGTATTTTGTTGAGGATTTTTGCATTAATATTCATCAGGGATATTGGCCTGTAGTTTTCTTTTTTTAATGTGTCTTTGCCTTGTTTTGATATCAGGATAATGCTGGTTTTTTGAATTTCCTCAAAACAGCTATTTTGAATTATTAGCCTGAAAAGTCACACATCTTTGTCTTTCCATAACTGGTTCCTGGTAACTTATTTAGTTCATTTGGTGAGGTCATATTTTCCTGGATGGTCTTGATGCTTGTAGCTATTCATTGATGCTTAGACATTAAGTAGTTAGGCATTTATTGTAGTCTTCACAGTCTGGGCTTATTTGTACTTGCGCTTGAGAAGGCTTCCTAGGTATTTGGAGGGACTTGGATGTTGTGATCTAAGATTTTGGTTACGGCAGCCGTTTTCTGCATTGGGGGTGGGGGCACCCCAAGCTCAGTGAGGCTGTGGCCCTTATAGACTCATAGAGAAACCATCTTGGTGGTTTGGATAAGATCCTGAATATTTCTCCGGATTATCAGAGACTTTTGTTTTCTTCCCTTACTGTCTCCCAAACAAATGGAATCTTTTTCTCTGTGTTGAGCTGCCTGGAGCTGGAAAGAGAGAACAACATAGCATTCCTCTGGTGTCCACCGCAGAGACTGCACTGGGTTAAAACTGATTCAAGCACAGCATTAGGTGTTGCCCTAGGCTTGCAATAATCATTGGCTACTGCCAATTTTCATTCAAGGCCTGAGTGATCCACAATCAGTAGGTGGTGAAGCCAGCCAGACTTGTGTCCTTTTCTTCAAGGTGGCGGGTTCCCCTGACCTCGGGTGGGTCCAGAGATGTTGTTTGGGACCCAGGGCTTGGAGTCAAATTCTACCGACTCTTCTCTTCTTTTTCCACAAGTAGAGGAGTCTGACCACAAGCAGCCCTGGCCCATGGTGAGTTCTTCCTGGCTACTGCTAGTCTTCACTCAAGGCCCAAGGCCTCTTCATTCTGCTTGTGGTGAATGCTGCGAGACCTGGGTCTCTCCCTTCAGGCCAACAGGCTTTTCTCCGGCCCAGGGTAGGTTCAGAAATGCCATCCAAGAGCCAGGGCCTGCATTTGGGGACCCCAAGAGCCCGCTCAGTTCTCTACTCCACTGTGCTTGAGCTGGCATCTGAGCTGCAAGACTAAGTCCCATTTACTCTTCCCTCTCCTTTCTTCAAGCAGAAGTAGTCTGTCCCCATAGCCACCACAGCTAGGAAGGTGCTGGGTCATATCTGAAGCCAGCATGCTTCTATTAGGCCATCTTAGATTCTCTCTGCATGTCATGCGGCCACTGCTGGAGGATGCGGGATGGGTGGCATTGGCAGGTCGACACTGTCTTTCCTGCCCTCTTCAGTGCCTCCTTCAGTGATAAAGAGTTAAAACCAGATACTGTGATCACTCACCTGATTTTTGGTTCTTAGAAAAGTGCTTTTTGTGTGCATAGTTGTTCAATTTGGAGTTCCTGCGGGGGCTGATGCTCACAAGAGGCTTCTATTAGGCCATCTTTACCGATAATCTTAACCTCAGGTACACGGACATTAAGGATGGACTTCGTAGAAAAGTGAAAAACCTTTAAAAATTGTGTATGTATACATTCTTCTAGCTTTCTTTAGATCCTCGAAGTCCTTTGGGACACCCAAAGTTTAATAACTGGAAAGGAAGTAATGGAGAGTTCTAATTTGGGTTCTTTGGTTAGTCTATTCCTTTTCTTTATTTACAGACATTATTGTTTCCTATCTACTGCTTCTTAGTATCTATTTCTGTTTTCTACTTCTGTGAGACTAACAGTGCCACCACAACTGTATTGGCACTCCTTGTTCATGTCAGAATCTCCCATTACCAAATGGTCTGAACAGGGAAGAGACATTTCCTACTAACATAAAAATCGGAACATAACTTTTTTCATGGTGGACTGATAAGATGAAGTTTTTGGAGATCTCACTTAAGGCCCTGGATTATGAGTGTGGGAAGACATTAATTTCTCTTGCTATTCTCTCCTCTTTTTCCAGCGTATCTCTGTTATTAAATTCTATAGGTTCAAGTTGCCTTGTGAAGATATAGACATTAGCCAATAGTTGGTCCTTTTTTTATTACATTATGTCCAAAATTGTGCTGTTCCATTTATCTTCCTAAAACATAATTCTGATCCTCTCCTTATTCTACTCAAAATTCTTCAATGTTTCTCCATTGGAAATAAATTACAGACTTTGTAGCTTGGCATTCAAGTCTTCTATAACTTAGACTTTCCTCAGCTTTTCACTCAAACCCTAGCTTACCTAAAGCTTTCATGCTGTGTGCTGTACCTGGAATGCTTCATTCCAGATGCCAAACTCTAAGTTTCCAGATTCTATTCATCTTCCATGTCTTTGCTTATGTGGGATTTTTTCCAGAAGTCTTTCTATGATCTCTCCACATGGAATTAATCTTCTTTTCTGATAATAGGTAACTTATTATTTGTACTTTTAAAATGACACTAATTATGTTTAGCCTGCTGTTAAAAAAAATTTTTTTTTTTTTGCTTTCATGTCTTCTTTTTCTTATTAAATTACAAAACTGTTAATGAAAAATTTTGCACTTTTTCACCCCTGGATTACCTTATAGCTAGCTCATAGTGCCATGTGCACAAAAGTTGCTCAGTAAATATTTGTGGAATGATGATTGCCAACGTGTGTTGAGAATTTACGTGGCAGGCACTTGTTAATATTTATTTGTATTTCTCTTTTAACCTTCACAACATCTTTATAATAAATGTACTATAATTGTTCCCAACTTACAGATGAGGAAAAAGAGGGCTAGGGAGGTTGTTTAACTAGTCCAAGGACTCAGTTAGTAATTGTCAGACTATGGTACAAACTCAGAAGTTCTGGCCCCAAAACCTAATGTTCTTAATCATAGTGTTATACTAAATAATTTATGGATTGAATGCATGAGTAAGGAATTAAATGGAAATTACTTCGTAGACTCTGAGCTATGGTGATTAAGGGCATGTAAAACTCACTTAAAGTGATTCTGTCTCCCAGAAATTTTCAAGCATAATTTTATTATGTAGTTTTTTCTTGGCTTTGTAATGACTCATTCCAAATGGCATTCCTGTCCCTATCCCTCCCTATTCCCCTGACTCTGTGCTTAGGGAATAGATATATGATAAGCATACATCACTCTTTAAGCCTTCCAATTATATTTTGATATCTTCAGCATTGAATTCTCAGCAAGTTTTTAGTTGCGTAGTATTTTATAATGTTTTAATGGTTTACTCTGCTTAAAGTGATTTAAGGTAAGTTACCTTTAAGCATTTGTGAGTACAGTGGCCTGGAGTTCTTGGTAAGATCATCATTTTGGCCATGTGCCTTCCTCTATTCTCAGTAGCTATTAATGGAGTAATTGGAAAGCAACAGAACCATTACAGTGTGTTCTGACCCTGTATGACTTCTGCAGAGCTGTGCTGTTGTATGAATCTTCTCAGCTCTTTACTCTGTGATACTTTACTTTTGTATGCCTGGGGACAACTAGAGAGACATGCTTTTTAAAATGCTTAGACAACTGCTTACATCTGTGAGGTGTGCATTTATATAAGACCTTTCTTTGTGCTCCTAAGATAGCAATAACAATAGCAAGATGGTCTATCCAAATGAGTTTAGTATTCATGAGATTACATTGAAATTGTTCAAACATGAGGGGAAGCAGAATACATTGAAGCAACAAGAGAAGAATGTAAAGGAACCTTCTAACCTTGGATTTATTCTCTGTAACACTCATGGAAATAGCTTTGGAAAGGAAGGCATGGGAACAGGATGAGTGAGCTGGCTTTAATCCAGCTGTGATGAGGGATCACTGCAATCCATATATGGCTTGTTCCTGGGCTAAATGAAGAGCTGCACAGCCTTCCTACAAATTATGCTGCCATAAAAGAACAGCTGCTCAGTGCCCTAAGAGGCTGTTGGCACCAGGCAGTCCTCGAAAGAACTACTATCTGTCTCTTTCTGTGTAGTTCTGATAAATTCTTACCATATAACTTTTTAACTTATTTTTTATTCATTTTATTTAATTTTTTTTTCAGAAGGAGCATTGTGGTATGATATGCTTTTGTTTATGAATGAAGAAGTACAAACCAATATAACCATATAATTATCTTTTGTATATTGTCTTTCTGTATAATTTTATATATTATCTAGGCCAACTTAAGAGATGCCAGTTAATTACATGTTGTGCAGAGGAGAACAAGTGAGTTGGATATATCCTTTTAGTGATACAGTTGACAAACTGATGAAAAAGAATACTTGAAAGTTAATAATCAGTCACTATGATGGATGGAATACTAAAAAAGAGCAAGGCATTTTAACAGCATATTATATACATTATATCATTTAATCCTCACAACAAATCTGTGGTGTATTCCCGTTTTAAAGACAGGAAACCAAGGCATCCATAAAGGAAGGGAGATGCTTTGAAAATGAATCACTGTTATTCTAGAGACCAAAATAGAAGCATAGCATTAGTATGTACTTGGTAATTTTTAGAAAACTCTAACTACTTAGGTCAGCAATGGCTTCATTTGTAGACAGAATATGTGGTCACCTACAAGATGCAGTTTATGAGATGCTGAAATCCTCACCTTCTGAGATAATACTGTTACTAGTGTGTTCAAATGAAGTCCCTGCCAACTAGCTAACTTCATAAATTCAATCTGAGAATTGCTAAATGATGATTCTTTATATTTATGTTGCATAACATAGAATAAAAAGAAAATCTTGCTCTATTAACCTTTGGAATCTCACCACAGTCTTGAAGGCAAGCAATGAAGACATTGTCATTCTCATACTGTAGACAAGAAAGTCAGAACCCCAGAGAGTAGTGATTAGAGCTGTGATTAGAACCCAGATGTGTGGCACAGTCCACCAAACAGCCCTTCTTTGCTTTCTGAACTCTATGTTTGGTATTTCCAATCTTCTAGGAACCAGTAATAGGTATTTTTTAAAGGAAGGGTTCCTTCCTCAAATAAGTTTGGGAGAAATGTGACGTCCTATCCTTTTCTTGGAGATTCACAGTGCACATGAACACAATGGAAACCTTGACATAAAGATATTTGGTTAACTTGTTTAATAGGGTCTTTCCCATAGATTTCTTATGTTTAATTTTCTTTCTTGGTGTTATGGTTTAGATGTTGCTTTATCCTTTTTGTACATAATAGATTAGAGGAAGTGGTGATTGAAGCCAGAGGAATATAGAACACAAAGGTTATGAGGACAGAATTTGTTCTTGTACCCTACACAGTGCTTTGTGTGTAACATCAACAGTATTTGTGAGAGGAAGAGTAGTGCATGAGTTGTAAAGGCTTAAGACAAAAGCTGATCAGTAAGCAGAGTAGCCATCAGGTAGAAATTTCTTTGAGTATCTGAAGGTTGTCTGAGGGTCTTTGTCCTTATAAAGTTGATCCAGTTCTTATATTGGATTTCTAGGGGCAAAGCTTTGTCTCTTTTTACATGGCTTGGTAGCCATAAAATCATCTTCATCACTGAATGCATTTTAATGTCTATTTCAAAGGGATATTTCAAAAAGAAACGTATTTTTTTTGGTCTAAACTGAGTCTATTCTGTAAGAGCTCGTATTTTCCAGCCACCTAGTACCCTCACTGGCATTCTAGGGATGTTTCATAAAGCAGTGTTAGTTTATTATCTAGTGCAAATAGTCTCAGGAAATAGTACTGAAACTTATTAGTGGACTTCGGAGTTTTCCATTTCAGCAGGTTAGGAATGCTGCTTTGTTAAGATTTTATTAACAGATCCTTGCAGAGGTGAAGTATTACAGTTTATTGCCTTTTAATGTCCCTGGATTCATAGATAAAGACTTGAGGGTTTAGCCATGAAAGATAAAATAAAGGAAATATAAACATTGTAATTTTATTTGTTCATCCATCCATTAATTTGTTTATTCACAGATTGAAAAGTATGGATTCCCACCTGATCTTATCCTCACCCCTCAAGAAAGCATCCAGCTTTATGACACAATGGCTCACGTCTGGGAAGCTTGGCCCAGGGCTCAGGTAAATATAGAAATATATATTCATCAAAATGAACTTTAGTTAATGCTATTCCAGAATATAGCAAAATTCTCTTGAGGCAAGCACACGTATTCTCTCTATTTGCTGATGCTGCTATTTTGAAATAATTAGTAATTGTTTCTTTTTTTCAGACATTCTTTGTGACTTTATTATTGTATGTAGCGTGGAATATTCTATAATTCTTGAAAATATTTCTTCTTTTAGCTTTTGCGATACCATACTACTTTAACTGTGTTTTTGGAGTTATATTCCTTCATTCTCTTCTCTGTTGGTTTTCATCTTTTCATCATCTGTGCCCTGTATTCTTTCTTTTGAAGAGTTCACCCATCGTCATAGGTTTATGTGTTAGAAATTATTGGGAGGTGAAAAGATTTTCAACAGCCTCTGTCCTCAAGGAGTTTGCAATTTGGTTAAGGAGACAAGTAAACTTAAATACATCATTGTATCTTTCTTACTATAGATTGCATAGCTTAGCTTAATTTTGTAATAATTTTCCCCCCAAGGAATTGTGTCCAGAGGAATTCATTCTTTTTAAGAATAAAATAGTCATTAAGAAGTTGGATGCTAGAAAATATGAAGAAAACTTAAAGGCAGAATTGACAAATTGGATTAAAAATGGCAAAGTGAAGAAGGTAATTTTCACACTTTCTTGGACAAAGTTTTGCTTAATTGTTAATTGTTTGGAGTTGCATAATAATTTAGCTAATAACTGTTTTGTAATCTTTTCATTCCAATTTTTGTTTTAGTAATTCCATTTAAACATGTTATACAGTGACTATGAGATAGAAAATAGGAGGAGGGAACTGATTTCATTTCTTAGCTCAGTGACCTTTAAAACATGTGCCATAGGCTTTTGGTTTCTTCAGGTAACAGCTACAAACAGCTAAAAACAAAGAACCTTTAACTTTAACAGGAGAACCAATGTTGCCAAGGCTTTCACAGAAGAGCAACTGGCTCCAGAGGAATGATAGTTAAAATCAGGAATTAGTAGAGGGGCTAATCTGAGTAAGTCTTGTGCAAATAAAAATATAGTTATTTAAAAATAACCAATCTCTGAAACTCATGTACGTGATGATAAACGAGAGAATATAAATATACTTGCAAGAGGCTCAGGCAAATTTATAGATGACAGACTCATAGGTGACTGTGCTGAGAAACAAAGATATCCTTGAGCATAACATTGATGGATCTTTGGTTCTAGTTTGCTGACTGATTGTCATGTTAATTTGCCTTTTTCACTCTGGTGGTGAAAGAAATAAAGATAAAAATGGTATTGGTTGGCCAGGTGTGGTGACTCACACCTATAATCCCAGCACTTGGGGAAGCTGAGGCGAGTGGATCACTTGAGGCCAGGAGCTTGAGACCAGCCTGGCCAACGTGGTGAAATCCTGTCTCTAAAAAAATACAAAAATTAGCCAGGTGTGGTGGCGCACGCCTGTAATCCCAGCTACTCTGGAGATTGAAGTCGGAGAATCACTTGAGTCTGGGAGTCAGAGGCTGCAGTGAGCAAAGATCATGCCACTGTACTCCAGTCTGTGCAACAGAGGGAGGCTCATTCTCGAAGAAAAAAAAAAAAAGAGATATTGATGTTAGGAAGTATTACAAATAATTTAGCCTATTTGGCACAGAATGCTGTGTTCCATTAAGTGTTAATCGGGGAAAACTGAATACCAACGATGTCCCTATTTGCCACCCCTCAAATGATAATTAAAATGAAAAATAACTTTGTCAAGAAAATGTATTCATGATAGCACATAACTATGTCATCAGATTTTCCATTGTATATTATGTAAAGGAATTTAATGTTAATTCTCCTGATATAAAATAACATTAATTTTTTTCTGATTAAAAAAGAAGTAGATGCTGTTTATAAAAAATTATAAAACATGGAATAGTAGGATAAAAGTTACCACCCACAATTTCAGCAATATCTGAGGTGAACAACTTGTTACACTTCTATTGATCATTGTATTTTGTGACTCATTCATCTCTTGAATTTTCAGTTACGCATTATAAACATGTCTCTATACTATTACAAATTATTGGTAGACATAGTTAAAACTTTTTCTTTTTAATTTTAAGAGGTTCTTTTCCATTATTGATTTTATATATACTTCTTAACATATTTGGTTATCTAATAATTGGAGAAACCTTTGTCATTCTACCTGCAACAGTTGAAGCAGCAACATTTTAGGAACATCCTTATCCTACTGACTTATTTCTAGTGCCGACAAAAAAATCATATATTTTATATCTTTTATTGTCTATTCTTTAATATAGAGATGTTTGTGACTCTGTTGACTTTTACCACTACTTGATAATATATTCTAAAAGGACCATTTTAAAAACCCACCCAAAACTATATATGAAAAATTCTTCTAATTTTAGACAACAAAATAATTCCTTTCTTTCTTCTGTTTCCGCAAATTCTTTTTTTTTTTTTTTAAATAATTTTAACTTACTGCTCTAGGTCAAAAGAGTACTGAAGAACCTTAGTCCGGATTCATTGTCTAGTTCAGAAGATATGGTAAAAATGTTTCCTCTTCTCGTTGAAAAGTTAAGACAAATGGATAAGTTGCCTGCAATATTTTTTTTGTAAGTAACTGAAACTTAATTTATCTTTGTTTATATGTTAGAATTTTTTGTTTGGTTTTGTTTTCAATTAGTCTCATTTATATATAGTGGTTAGAAGTAACCCTACTTTTACTATTTTGTTGCATTTTAGAAAAATAACATAGATTTTATTTTTAAAGAAATGAGTCAGTCTTCTAGGTCAATCCTTATAAAATTTTTCATCGTATTGCCCTCTTAATTCCTTGACTCTTGATTTTTAAAAATGTTTTTGGCTTTCCTAAATGTTTTTTGTAAGTAGCTATCACTAACTTTAGAAATGCTCCTATAGGAACTAAATTGAAAGCATTCATAATTTATTGAATGGTTGGTTTTTAATTTATAGCTAAGAAAACTAAGCCCAGAGGCTTTCCTTGATATTGTGTGGTATAATAAAAAGACCTTGAGTGGTATTTAGCATCTCTCATTGATTAAGAGAACTGAAGTGGGACACGTTAAGTGGGTAACACTGTGTACCCTGGACCCACTCTAATAATCAGAACCAAAAAACTTATTTAGCCCAGAGAATTTTAAATTCTTTTAACTATGAAAGTTTTGTATAAAATAAATTCCCAGCACCTTGATCCAATGGTTATGTGAAATTGTTTACAAAGATAAATACACAAACACATAGGTGTTGTAGATATGTTAAATGGTCGCACTAAGCCACATGTGTATTGTTACGCATCCGAAGTCCATACTGGTGGTCAGTAACTAAAAGATGACGATGAGAGAAGTTAAAGAGTAGTATGACTGAAGTCACAAATGTGGGGAATTACAAGAAAATTTCTTCTTCTTTTGTGCTTGGACAGAGTAAACAAATGAGGTATTCTGCCAACATGTTATAACGTCTATCTAGATTACTTTCCAGTGTGGCTCTGAATTTTAGTTAGAAACAAATGTACCCCTATATGTCACTGAGGAATGGCTGAAAGTATGACTTTGGGATAGGAATCTGAATAGAAACAGGATTCATTATTTATGCACTTATATGCATTTAATTTTTTAAAATAAATTTTAAAAAGTTATTTTAAATGTTTGGGAATGAGATCTTTAATGGAGTTTCCAGTTGTCTTGAAAGTATGCTACAGAAATCCTAGGTTGAGTCCACTGCTTTGTAGCTCTGGAACATTGAGAACTCTATGACAGTTGGTTTAGACTCAAGCTGGGTCAACTTCCCTTCCTTAATCTGGACTCTAGAAAAACACATGGTGCTGACAAAATGCATGATTAGCGACTGGTGCCCATGTAGAGGCACAGTTAAGAGCCCACACTTTGGGTCAAATCTTAGCTTAAATTCCAGCTCTGCCCTCCTTTGGCTATGTGACTTCTGAAAATCTATTTAGCCTCTTGCAGCCTCATTTGAAAAATAGAGATAATAACTAATTCATTGGGTTGTGATGTGGATTAAATGAGGTAATTTATATAAAACACTTATCAGTAGAAAACATGACTGATTGAGGCCCATTCACTAGCCTTTTTTTTTTTTTTTTTTTTTTTTTTTAACACTGGACTCTTGTCATAGATTAACAGAGGGATTAAAAAAGGAAAATTAATTCTAGATGTCCTAGGTTTGTTTGTGTTAAAGCAGTAAGAAGAATCGTTTAATGCTGTCATTTAGGGTACTGTTTGCAACCAGTAATATATGGGTGTTGCATATTAACTTGTATTACTGTGAACAGGGAGGCAGATTTAGAAGTGCAGTTAGACATATAGCCTCTGCTTCAGTGAGCTGCAATTGCACTACTGCCTTCCAGTCTGGGTGACAGAGAAAGAGCCTGTCTCAAAAAAAAAAAAAAAAAAGCCTCTGAAGTTGAGGCTGAATTGCCCGGGTTCTAATCGCAACCTGACCAGTTACTAGGCTATGTGACCTTGAAGACGTTTTTAAATTTCCTTTGGCATTTACTTCTTCATCTGCAAAACAGAGATAATATTACCTTCCTCATAACGTGGTGGTAGAGATTAAATTAGTTAATATATTTAAGCCACATGGAATAGTGCCTGGAACTTGGTCATTGTTTGCTGTTATTACTTTTGCTTTTTTACATACCAAATCTTCTTACCATGCGTAGTAGACTGTGACTTTCCTAGCCTTTGTTTCTTCAGTGTACTCATTGAATGCTGATCAGCTAAATAAGATTTCTTTTTGAAGTCTGTTTTCTAAACATGCTAGTAAACCCATGGCCTCACAAGTAATATTCGAAAAAATTCTATGGTGAACTCAGCCTATAATGAGTGTAATATTACTGGACATTACATATATTGAGCCAAAACATTTTTTTCTAGCAAACTATATGTCAAGATGATAGTGGTAGATGGACATGTGATATTGTCAAACTCCCTAGAATATTTGAAGATATTTATTCTGAGCCAAATATGAGTGACTGTGGCCTGTGACACATCCCTCAGGAGATCCTGAGAACATGTGCCGAAGGGCTGCAGCTTGGTTTTATACGTTTTAGGGAGATATGAGACATCAATCAAATACATTTAACATATACATTCGTTTGGTCCAGAAAGGCAGGACAACTCAAAGTTGGGGAGGGAGGCTTCCAGGTTATAGGTAGATTTAAAAATTTTCTGATTGGGAATTGGTCGAAGTAGTTATCAATAGAAAGGGATGTATGGGTTATGATAAAAGGTTGTGGAGACAAAAGTTTTACCATGCACATAAAGCCTCCAGGTAGCAGGCTTCAGAGAGAATAGATTGTAAATGTTTCTTATCAGACTTAAGGTGTGTGTTGGTGTTAATGCTGGAGGGCATAGGGAGGTATGTAGAACCCCCACTTCCCATTGTGGCTTGAACCAGTCTTTCAGTTGAAATTTTAGAGTGCCCTGGCCTAGGATGAAGTCTATTCAGATGATTGGGGGGCCTTATAATTTTGTTTTTGGTTTACCAATATGGATGGAAACATAGTCTTTTCAAAGCACTATTTCCATTTGTTTTAAGGTTTAATAATGGTGATGTGGAAAAAAGAGCTGGAAGTGTGTGCAGTTTTCTGGAGAAGATAGAGACAAAAAGCCATCCCCACACTGAATGTCATAGTTATGTCTTTGGAATAGATGAAGTACTTGAAAAAGTTGTAAAAATGGAGAAGACACAAAAAAGGTGGTAAGTATTAATGTTTACTTGAACAAATTGGCCCCTAAGGACTTAAAATATTTATAAGACACTGTCAGAAATGTTTAGAGACCTGAGCCACAAAGGGGTTCTGGTTATTGTTATTGGTTCTTGTTTTTGCAAATAGAGTAAATTTGGGTGGGAGGATGGGAGGAAGGGAATCCCTCTTATACGTGTAGATAGATTTCATTTAGGAATCAGGAGAGGTGGGACTACGGCCTGTAAGCCTAAGAATCAACTGGGCCTCCTAGGAGGCCCTCAGCCTACTTAACCATAACCTGTATCATGCCCCAGGGTACAACCTGGAGGTTTCCTGGTCTGTAGAACACTTATTCACTATTGGTGGGAGTGTAAATTAGTTCAGCCATTGTGGAAGATAGTGTGGTGGTTCCTCAAAGACCAAAAGACATAAATACCATTCAACCCAGCAATCCCATTGCTGAGTGTCTACCCAAAGGAATATAAATCATTCTGTTGTAAAGATGCATGCATGCGTATGTTCATTGCAGCACCATTCACAATAGCAAAGACATGGAATCAACCTAGATGCCCATCAGTGATAGACTGGATAAGGAAAATGTGGTACACGTACACCATGGAATACTATGCAGCCATAAAAAGAATGAGATTATGTCCTTTATAGGGACATCGATAGAGCTGGAGGCCATTATTCTTAGCAAACTAATGCAGGAACAGAAAACCAAATACTGCCTGTTTTCACTTATGAGTAGGAAGTAAATGATGAGAACACATGGACACATAGAGGGGAACAACACACACTAGGGCCTATCAGAGGGTGGAAGGTGGGAGGAAGAGGGAAAGAGAGGATCAGGAGAAATACCTAGTAGGCACTAGGCTTAATACCTGGGTTTTGAAATAATCTGTACAACAAACTCTCATGACTTAAGTTTACCTATATAACAAATCTGCACATGTACCATTGAACTTAAAATAAAACATAAAAATAAAAGAATGACCTATAGAATGAATTGCCATACCAATTGTATGCGTGGGGTAGAACTTCACTGCTGTGATTTTTTTTTTTCCTTTCTCCCTAAGGTCTGATTAATTCTGACAGTTCTATGGTCAAAATATTTCTTCTCTCCTTGCCATTCTCTCCGTCCTCACTTACTGGCTCTGCCTTGGTTCAGGTCCTTGCCATTTGTTATTTGGGATTCTTTGGAGTCTTTCTCATGTGTAATGTCTTGTTCCAGGTTCACCTCTTCCAATGTTATTGACGTACAGGTGCTGGTCCGATTGTTCTGTTTTGGGATTCTATAATGGGTGTTGTTTTTCTGGCCAGAAACCTCTGTGGCCAATGTCACCTTTGCTGCATATAGCCAGGCATGCTAGCTGCAGAGGGGTGGGCAGCTCCAGGCACTGGCACAGGCACCAGCTTCCTGTGAGGCTGGGGCTGGACCAGGCATACCGCAAGCAGCTTCCATGGCTGGCACTGAGGAGCATGGTGGTGCCCAGAGATGGCAGGAACTGCAGAGCCTCAAAGAAGTTATCACAGCCCTGGCTTGGAGAACTCCTAGGTCTGGGCTCCCCGAAGGTCTGCAGCTCGTCTCTCCTTCTCTCTTCTCTCCTGCTTGTCACCCATAATGTGGCAAGCAAGGGGCGTGTTTCAGCCCTGTTTGTGTTATAGCTCTTTTAGCCCTGCCATTCAGTGGATCCCAAGTTCTTGTCCTGTGTCCAGGAAGAATGAGGTACACAGACAAGTGGAGGGTGAGCAAGGTGAAGAAGAGCTTTATTGGGAGATGGGACAGCTCAGAGGACACCTGCAGTGGGTAGCTTCTCTCTGCAGGTGGGATGTCCCAATGAGTGTTGAGCTCTTAGCGGAGAAGAGACCCTGGAGTGGGTTGCTCCTCTCTGCAGGCAGGTAATCCCGTCAAGTGCTCAGCTCTCAGTGGAGAGGAGACCCTGGAGTGGGTAGCTCCTCTCTGCAGCTGGTCGTCTGTTGAGTCCTCAGCTCTTAGCAGAGAGGAGGCCGTGGAGTGGGTAGCTCCCCTCCACAGCTGGTTATTCTAATGTCTGCTCAGCTCTCAGCAGAGAGGAGACCCTGGAGTGGGTAGCTCCTCTCTGCAGCTGGTCGTCTGTTGAGTCCTCAAGTCTGGCTGAGTCTGAGGTTTATATGGGATTCAGAGGGGAAGAAGTGCGTGCCAATTGGTCCATGGGTAGCCATGGGCAGGCCTGGAGAAAGCACCATAAGTTCTCAAGCTGGTCCACAGGACTGGCAGCCCAGCCCCCGGGTTTCAGGCCTTCCCCAGCTTGAAGGTGGGACTTCACCAGGGACCCACTCCTTTCTGCTCAGAGCTTGTCTGCCTCCTGCTGCTGTTCATGGCACCCAGGCTGTTTGTGCCAGAGAGCTGCCTGCAGACCAGCACCGAGCCGCTCTTAGCCCCTGCCTTGGCCTCCTTCCCATGCTCACTGGTACTCAATGTCTGGAAAGGGCCGAGCCAACAGGGGGCTGGCATGTCAGCACTGTCCTAAGCGTGCACATACCTGGCTAGGTTGCGACAGCACCTGGGCTCAGCCTCAACTTTGCTCTGAGATTGGAGTGGGTGCCAGGAGCAGGGAGAGGCCGGGCAGCAGGAGCAGACGCTTCTGAGCCTGTGCAGTAGGGGCCAGGAGCAGAGAGAGGCCAGGTAGTGGGAGCAGGCGCTTCCAAACCTGCAGGGGCAAGGGGGCCTTCCTGGGCCCCCGAGAGTGCAGAGATGCCTGGGTCCACAGTTGCAGCTTGGGTGGCTGCAGCTACACCAGGGAGGGTGGGGCTTCTGCCCACTCCTGGCACCCAAGTGCACAGGGAGGCCCAGGTCTGCAGCCATGGGTTGGGTGGCTGCAGCTATGCCCATAAGGGCAGGACTCCTGCCTGTTCCTGGCCCCCAAGAGCACAGGGATGCCTGGGTCTGCAGCTGCAGCTGCAGCTTGGGTGGCTACAGCTGTGCCTGGGGAATGCGTCTCCCACCCTGTCAACTTGGAAGTGGGCAGGACTTCCACCTATTCCCAGCTCCTGCTGGCTCCATGGAGGACACAGCCCTGGCCTCGCCTCCCACACTGAAGCCAGTGTCATGGCAGTGGCCGCCCCAGATTGGCCACTGCTGCCATCAGTTCTAACGTGCACATTTAGTTAGATTGTCCTACATACAAAGTTCTTCCTTCCGAATTACTTGGTAGAGTTGTTAAAGGGTAGGCACTCACACAAATTGCTCTCCACCATCTGAATCTATGTACTACACACTGCACCTACTTGGAGGGCCTTCCTTTCTGTTGGCTCATAAATCTGCTCATTTCCCCACATCTTTTGTTTTGAATCTGTCTTCTCTCTGAAGTTTATAATGATTCCCTCAAATAGATCTATTACCCTTTGTCTTTTGTTGTCATTCCACTTTTAATCATTAAAGCATTTGGATCAATTATAACACTGCATTGCAGTTGTTTCCATATCTTTATTTTCTTTAGATTGGGAGTTCCCTTAAAAGAACTGCATATTCTTCTTTGAGTCCCCTAATAATAGCATATTGCCTGGCACGTAGTAATAGTGCTTCATAAACACTTTTGAAAGACTAATTAAACCTTCCCTCAACATTTGTCTTAGTCCATAACAAATTACCATAGACTAAGTGGCTTCTAAACAGAAATTTATTTCTCACAGTTCTGGAGGTTAGGAAGTCCAAGATCAAGGTGTTGACAGAGCTGCTTCCTGGTTCATAGAGAGCTGTGTTCTCTGTGTCCTTACATGGTGGAAGGGGCGAGGGATCTCTCTGGAGGCAATTTTATAAGGTCACCAATCCCTTTCATGAAGACTTTGTCTTCATTACTTCATCACCTTCCAAAGACTCCACCTTCTGATATCACACATGGAGTTTAGGATTTCAGCATATGAATTTTTTTTGAGGGAGACACAAACTTTCAGTCTGTAACAATATTGAAACAACTTTCATTGCCTTTCTCATTCAGACATTTCCTAAAGACTAGGGCAAGCTCTCTATTGATTTCACCACTGCTTTGATCTTTTTTCTGCTTGTTGGACATAGGAGAAGGGAAAAGTACCTGGGAGAGAGATGTTGAAGCTCCAGGTCTTCTCGGTGACTGATTTTCTTCAGTCAGTCTTTTTTCAGGACTAAACTACATTTCAAGTTGGATGTGTAGTGAACGACATTGGCCATGAAAATAGAGAGTATTTAATGGTATAATCAATTTTTCTCTTAGGCCTAGTCAGGAAGGGTCTCTGTTGTCAGTATGAATATTTAAAATACCCTTTTCTGTCTGGAACCCTCTTCGTTAGACCAGAGTTAGTGGGATCAGAGGATGTGCCAACTCATTCTAGACTGTGCCACGCACCCCACCCCCTTTGCTTTTCCACTTTGCTCTGGCCACTGCTCAAGAGATTCAGGAGCAGAAATTTTCCTGAGAAGAACTGGGTATCTGTTACAGCGTGGAGGAGGAGAAATTTTGCAGAGAAAAGGAAGAAAATACAGGGGATTTTGCTGATGATGGGCTCTGACTGCTAGATGAAATGGTGGAAATATACATGAGGAAGGGGAGACCAAGTCAGGATTGATGGAGCTACTGTCACTGTTGGATGACCAAGTGAAATCTGTGGGGCCTTAGGCTTCTTGCTGTAACTGAATATGAGTTTTCATTACTTAAAAGTTTATTTTTTTTAAATAATAGCATTAAAAAAAAACCAAAGAGGGCTGAAAAACTGGAAAGAAAACTAATGTATAGAGCTGAATATATTAATTTCCTGGAGAATCTGAAGATTCTGGAAATCTCTGAGGACCACACGTATGCTGATGTCAAAGCCCTGCACACTGAGATTACCAGGGACAAAGGCTCAGTACGTCAGAGAATTATTAATATAATACTTTACAGTTGTGACATTTTATCATAGTGATTGTTTAATATCTTTGAACACTGAAATGACTTTTGTAATACCTTTGAAATATGATTATCTCTGTGTATTATTTTGTCTGTTTTGCAATGATTATCCCAATTTAATGTGCCGAAGTTCTATAGGTGACTCTTCCTTGCTCAGTGTGAATGTCAGCCTCTTATTTTATTTCACTCTATTATCCTGGATTAGTTTATAGCCTGATTCTAGAATTCAATTTGATATATTTTAATACTGGTCATGTTTGGGTTTATATGACACAATATATTTTAAATAATATCAACTGAAAGTTTCAATTTCAGAGACCTTCTATATAACATTCAAAACATTTTATTAAACAGATACTGAAATATCCAAGGATAGTATGGCATTTAAACATTTTTTATTATGCAAGTAATTTATGTCCATTGGAGAAGTACTTGAAAATAGAAAATAAAAATAATGTCACAGCTCACAGAGACTCACTGTTCTATCAGATATTTTTTTTCTATTGCCTGTAGTCACAAGCATGTCCACACTCACATAGACATTCCGTGTATTTATTTGTTAATAAGATAGGCCATGTTATATACAAATTAGTCTGTAATCTCCTTTCCTCTGTTACCTATTTATTTCTTGCCGACAATAGAGCTACGTTATTATTTTAATAGCTTCATAGTGTATATTTATGTGGATGACTATAATTTATGTAACCAGTTGTCTTACTCTAGGCTGCATAGGCTATTTTTATTATTTTTTCTTGTTCTTGTAATACGTTTTTACCTTTGACATCTTTGCCAACTGCTGGATTTCCTCCTGAGGATACATTCTTAGAAGTGAGGCTGTGAGGGTATGGACATTTTAAAGGGGTTGGATATGACTTCTGAGTGGTTCACAGTGAGAAGTAAGAGTTCTCTGAGCATCTAGAGTAGAGATCTTGTTCTGCCTTCTTGGAGAAGTCTCTCTCTCTTTGCTCGAAAATCTTAAGGTTCCAATAGAGAACTAGTCTCTCTCTCTCAGGCAGCAGAAGATCGGTTACTCATCTGTCCTGGGCATTTGATCTGCTGCTCCAATAGCATCTTGGCCTTTGGTTTATAAGTGCCTCTTTTCTCAGATAGTCTGTTCACAAAAATGGGCAGATTGTTTCTGTAGTCATAAAACATGTAGATTCAGGGTCGAAGGGAAGCCTCATTGTGTGCAAGATGTAAGTGATTTGTTCATGAAAATGTCCTTTGATTCTGATTGAGCTTGAAATTAAATAAAATACATGATCAATTGTTTTACACTTCTCTCTTGTTTTAGACTTTGGATAGGGTATTAAAACGAGTGCGATTAACAAGAAACGGCAAAGAACTGAAGGCTTTAGCACAAAGGGGGATTGGATATCATCACAGCGGCATGTATTTTAAAGAAAAAGAGTTCGTTGAGATACTCTTTGTAAAAGGGCTTATTAGGGTAGGTACATTTCTTTGCATTAAAAAAATAAAGTTGTGCATATATGATGCTGGATACCAGTAAAAGGTAAAACATTATACCAGTTGTTTTTCTCATTTAACCAGTGTCTTTTTATTACAACTCGCTGGACTGTTCTGCTTCTCCGTCTATCCCATTTATTAGAGGAGTTTAAAAATTATTTATACACTGAAAAATAATATTTATAATGAAGTAGTATAGCTGTGGTATCACCTCATGTGATCCACCTGCCTTGGCCTCCCAAAGTGCTGAGATTACAGGTGTAAGCCACCACACCTGGCCAGAACACATTTATTTTTTTTAATGGTACTCATTATGGTTAAATTCTAAAGTTTAGTGATTTGAGCCTTTCCTTTTCATTGATGAACTTTTAAAGATGAGCAAATAATGGGTTGAATTTGGATGGGTTTATAAATATCAATTAGAAAGTCTTTTTGCTTACTCTGCATCATTAAATAATTGAAATAATTATGGCACAGGTTAATATTAATGTATTTGACAGGAAGAGAGAGCAGCTATATGCACCTAGCACTAAATAGGTGATTGGGCACATAACTGATATTAAGAAAGTAAATAAGGAAAATGTAACTTTATTATGCTTCAATTAATTAGATCAGTTATCTGTTTGGATAAAACCTCCATAAACAAACATGAGAATAAGAGAAGGTGGTTGTCCAGAATATACATTATTACCCCATCTTTTTTTTTTTTTTTTTTTTTGAGACGGAGTCTCGCTCTGTCGCCCAGGCTGGAGTGCAGTGGCTGGATCTCAGCTCACTGCAAGCTCCGCCTCCCGGGTTCATGCCATTCTCCTGCCTCAGCCTCCCGAGTAGCTGGGACTACAGGCGCCCGCCACCTCGCCCGGCTAGTTTTTTGTATTTTTTAGTAGAGACGGGGTTTCACCGGGTTAGCCAGGATGGTCTCGATCTTCTGACCTCGTGATCCACCTGTCTCGGCCTCCCAAAGTGCTGGGATTACAGGCTTGAGCCACCGCGCCCGGCCTTATTACCCCATCTTAAGGAAAATTTGTATGGTAGTTCTTCATTCATTCATGCATTTATTGGACACATGTTTATTGTGCATCTGCTGTGTGTCCAATACTCTTCCAGGTGTTGAGGATACAGCAGTGGCTGAGAGAGATCAATGCCCATGTCCTCATGATACTTAAGGTCTTAGAGGGACAAGTAAACATGGTTATTTTAGAAATGATGGTGCAGGAAGTCTTTTTGTACATTTATATAGAGATCAGAAAAAGCCTGCAAATGGAGATTTGGAGAAAATGATTTTAGGGTGAGCAAATGGCAACAGTTAGGATGCTGAAGTAGCAGTGTTCTTTGAATACTCAGGCAGTAGCAAGAACAATGGGGCTAGTATGTTAGTTTTAATGACATGTGGTTTATTAAAGCTCTAAGAGCTGTTCAGTGACTGGAGTGGAAAATAGACCTTGTCTCCTTATAGAGATGCTATATTGTGTATGAACTCTTCTTTTTTTTTTCCTAGGTAGTGACGGCTACTGGAACACTTGCCTCAGGGATCCACATGCCATGCAAATCTGTTGTGTTTGCTCAAGACTCAGTCTATCTGGATGCTTTAAATTACAGACAGGTAACTCTCTGACTCTTTAACTCCCACTGCTGAAGGCTGAGTGTGAAATAATGAACCATGTGGCACTTGCATCTGGTAACAGGATACAGCTTGTGTCCTTCCTTTTACTTCCTATGTGGCATAGCGTTTTTGAGTTGAGTGGCCTGAGATCTTGTTGCTTCATATTGTGTGGTTTATCTGTTTCACTATTTTCTCACAGTTAGCATTTATTGGCTTAATAATCTTAATGTAGTTTAGTTTTTAGTGTAGTTTTTATGTTTCTTGAGAAATATACAGCTGTTCTGATTCTTGATCCTTTATAGTGCTCATTTATTTTATTTTTCTGGGAGTATGTAAAATGGTCTGAAATTCTTTGCATTATCTGTTTCCTTTAATTTGCCTTTCTCTGTGTGTGGCACTTGGTATTATCAATTCCGGGGTCTTTTGGGAATCCTGTCATTTAAATTAGGTAGGTTTTGACTTCCTTACTTCAAGTTTAAGTATTGAGTATTTAGGAGCCATTGACCACCTGTTTTCCAAATTCCAAAACTTTAATACCATTCACCTTCTTGGGGGTCTATGCTCTTTTTAAAAAAAATGTTTTCATTATCATTTTAGTGGAATTTCTGGAGGGAGAAATGTTACTTGGAGGTCTCTAGATAACTTTTTAAAAATCAAGGATAAAAATATATCTGTCTTATAAGGTGAGGGAGGAAAGAGAGATAAAGAAAAACAAGTTTGAGAGTGAGAAAAATAAAAATAAAAGAGAAGGGCTATATAACAGAGATTTAGACACAAAGAGAAAGATGTTATACCTGAGCATCTTCTCATTTCCTTTTGTGACATCCTATAGGTGGTATATATTGCAAGTCAAAGGGGAGAAAAATTACTTCCTCTCTACACACTGCTAAAAAAAAAAAACCTGACAATAGTTTTTTCCTAGTCTCGAAATATGAAAGATAAATTATAAAATATAAATTTTTTCATTTTGCTTATTCTTGAAATTTTCCTCTTTTCTTATTCAAATGTAGATAATGTGAACTCTCCTAGACTGGAATGTGAAGATTGTGATTTTACAGAGAAAAGGAGTTTATCTCCATTTCATGACGTTTTAGGATGTTGCTGTTTCACCCTTAAAAGCCATATTTTCCTTTTCTCAAGTATAGCTATGGACCATTTCACCTTTTACCATGTGCTGTTAGGAAAAACAGAAAGTCCCTGAGCTGGAATTTTTTCAGTCTTTCTCCTTTTCATGTAGTGAGCAAAGTTTCTCTTAAGGGACTTTTGTTTCCTTCAGAATTATGGTCTCCTTTTTTCTCTTCCTTGCCAAAATCACTTGTTTGGAAGAAATCCAACATCATTTATTTACTATGGACCATAATGAAAGTGGAACTACTTTGTTATCCTGCCCTAATGACTTAGCATTATCTCCTAGGACAGAATAAAATATATTTTCTCTGTGAATGGATTTTGTTTGTTTCTCAAGGGTCAGGTGGCAGGCCTTTCTGGGAATTACACCTTGCACTTAAACCCCTCAACAACCGCCTAATCATCCCAAATGTCAGGTTGCCCCTGTTTAGAGAAATGCACTTAAATCAGAAATGCATTTCCATGTTATTTACAATTTGTCTAGAAGGATGTGTCATATGATGAGAACCAGAAAATATTAGTTCTACTGCTTGCACTTTTGTACCAAAAGTATTTCATACATTTCAGTTTAGTCATGATCTTATAGCTACAGCCTTAGTTTAGCTGTCATTATTTTGACTTCACCTCAGTATTTTGACACATCTTCCAACTAGAAGTAAGCATTTACTATGTTTTAAACTTAAAAGTTTTAAAAAAGAAAATCTACCTGTGGATTTACATTTCTCACGCAACAGTTAAGTTATTATTTAGAAATATAAATAGAAAATTCAGTCTCCAAAGCTGGTTTCCCAGGAACTGACTTCAGTGACTTTGTCCAGCTGTTTCAAAATCTTGTTCTTTCTCTAGATCTATTTGAATAGGAGGCATGAAGCTACGCATCTTCCTTCCTTCTAGCTCTTTTTTGATAGAGGAATCTAGTCTCATGGGAGTGTGATTTTTCCTAGCACAGCGGGTAATACAGACCCCTGAACTATGTATTTTATATTAGGTCTTTAAAGCAAATAATATGCTTTACTGTGTTAATTGAAAAAAAATGATGTGGATTTTCTGCTAACATGCTGTTTTCTCCTTTTGGTCTTTCCATTTTCTGTCGTTTAAAATATACTCATTTATATATTCCTTCAAATGGCATTTATTATGAGTCAAATACATGTCATGACCTGCTCCTAGGTGTCTTCCTCATGTTACTCAATCTTCATAGGACTTTATTGCCTGTAAAATAAAGAGAATACTTCTTAGCTTCACCTTCCTGACTTTTCTTCAACAATCAAGGAGAGCAGATTACACAAGGCTGTGGGTAGCAGGAAGCTGTGATTATTAGAATCATTGGGAACAACCACTGAGAAAGCTGCCTACCATAGTTTGCTGCCTGGGTCCTAATGAGTCACTTCTCTCCCATAAGCAAAAACACATTCACTGCCTCCCAGGGTCTCCAGAAGTCTCCTTGTTGGCATAAGCCTGGGATTTCTCTAGTCATCAGAATGCCCTTTATTAAAGGGCATTGCTTTCACAGTCTCTTGGTATCCTTTCCTGGGCCTCTTCACCACCGTGTCAGCGTTACCTTGATTCTGCCTACATTCAAACCAGCCTGTTGCCCTGCCCCTCCCCTGGTGGCCTGGCTCAAGTCTTGCCTCAGATACCTATGTGCTGGATCTTCACAGTGCTTCTGAAGGAGTGTGTATAAGGATTAACATAGGGGAGCTGGTCCTAGATTCCCTAGGCTTAAATCTGACCTTACTCTTTACTAGCTGTTCAACCACGGACACGTTAGTTAATTTCTCAGGTGTCAGTTTCTCAATCTGTACGATGGTGACAATGATTATATTTCAGAAGGTTATTATGAGGACTATCTGAAAAATGTACACCACTCAGAACTGTGCCCGGCACATAGTAAGTGCTCGATGAATGCCAGCTGTTATTAATAGGGCCCTTTGCATCCTGATCACCATGTGATTTTTAAAAATATATATATTTATTTCTTGGTTTTTCCTAGTGAGAACCTTCTGGTATAAATTTTTTAGTAACTGACCTCTCATTTCTGCTATGCCTTATTCATCAGGACCTTTGCTCTCCTTCTTCCTCCTAGAGACTTTCCCTTCTTTCCCCTGATTGAAATCATAGCCCCTTTACAAGTATCTGATTGAACTATCCTCATGTGTTTTCTTTGAAGTCTTGTTTGATTACTCTAGCTTTGGGGAAATGTGATTGCGCTTGTTCTCTCACTGTTCTTGTTATGTACTCTTGTAAATTCCATTAAGGAATTTGTATCTCAAATAACAATTAGCATAGGAATGACAAGAGATGCTGAAGGTATTTGTGGCACTGATGATTTCTTCTGTACAATGTGCATCCATCTATGCTAGGCTGTCATTTTCAGTTGTGGTGGTATAATGGAAACCATGATCACGGAAAATCTGCAGACATGAGGTGATTATTGCCAAACAGATGTGAGACTTCAGGTGAGATATCTGAACTGCTGGATCTTCCTTCACTATCTCCAGAATGGCTGTGATAATCACTACCCCACAGCCTCTGTAAGGATTAAGTGAAATAGGAAAGAGACACATTGAAGGTCCTTAATAAACATTTCCTTCTTCATTTACTGTGCACACTTTTTCACTCCGGAATCATCTTTAATGCTTTTCTCTCTCCTTTGCTTTTGATGCTTAATCTATTACAAAAGTCATCCAATTACTCTTCTGCAGTGGTGCCCTCAGATTTCTGTCTCACGATTTCTGTAGCCAGCATCCTCCTTCCTTCATTCTTTACCCAGGGCTATTATAAGAGTGTTAACAAAAGGACATGAGATCTGCAGAGGCAAAACAGAGTTTTATTTTCTGTAAAAAACAATCTGCAGATTGGAGAAACTCAGCCTTTACTGTATGTGAAAGTGGGCTCTTCAAAGAACAAAGGGAGGGTCTGGCTTAAATAAGGAAAGTTCTCAGCCTTATTTTCAGTCACATCCTTTGTTTGCAAATGAAGGATTCAAACTTCTTCTGTTCTGATTGGTTGGAATAGTTGAGCCCTGACTGAATGGTTTCCAAGCTCTGAACCAGAAGTTTCCATCAGATGTTTCAAAGAGCTAGGAGTGGAGATTTTCAACCATAGTTTATCTTAGCGCCACCAACAGCAGCTGGTTTGGCTTGATTGTAGGAAGGGTCCTTTGACACCTTTACCTGTTTCTGAGAACACAGCGTGCATGACCACTCCCTCACCCTGCTGTGGCTACCTAGTTCTGTTTTAACTTTGAGCACCTCAGCCACAGGAGTCCATTCTGTCTGTTGGCCAGGGGCCTACTTTAACAGTCCTCTGGGTTATCATTTGCCCTTACTCTATTCTGTGCCACAGATGATGGATAGCATCGTTTTTCTCCATGTCATTTTCTGGCAAGGGAACATTTGATGGCTAATTCTACTCTGGGATCAAATATAGAAATGTTGGCAATATTCAAGCCCTTTATCAACAAAATCCCTTTTGCTCTCTAAAATATGTATATTCTTATGCTCATGAACATTTGTCCTGATCAATCTAATCTTCTTACTGTTTCTAACCATCGTTCTAATCTCTGTCTTCTTGCTCTCTTCTCTGGTGTCATTTTTTTGCATGGGTTGTCTACCATGTAATCTTCAGGAATCTCATTTTTAGGATTCCCAGACGCAGGCTCACGTGGTCCTTGGGGACATGACTTTGATTAAAAAAAAAAAAAATCAGGGATTAGTTGAATCTGCTACTTCTCAGTTGTTGGATTGTGGCTAAGTTACTTAAGTTCTCTGTGCTCAGTTTTCTCATCTTTGATCTTCTTTTTTTTTTTTTTTTTCAAAATCACATTAGAAGTCCTTCTTTATCTTTAAATGGGACTGACAATACTCTCTACCTCACTGGATTATTATGATGACTGCCTAAAACTAATTTATACCAAGGGCCTAGCACATATTAAGCATTGAATAAATGGCTGTTATTTCTTCTGCAATTAGTTGGTCCTTGACATACCTCTTCCACAAAGCCTTTCAAAATGTCCCTTCCAATAAGTTTACTTGATTTGTATCTCAAGAGGCTTAGGCACACTTTTTAAATTTCATTACTTTTAACTCTATTTGTTAAAAGAGTTAGAGAAAATGGCTTAAATAGGGAACAGTTGCTGTTGGTGGTGCCAAGTGTGGTTGGAATTCCCCACTTCCAGCCGTTTGAAAGAAACATCCAGCAGACTCTTCTGGTTTGGAGCTTGAAACCACCCAGTCATGACTCAACTATTTCAACCAAGCAGAACTGAAGAAGTTTGAATCCTTCATTTGCAAAAAAGGGTCTGATTGAAAACAAGGCTGAAAATTTTCCCTATTTAAGCCACTCTCTAGTTCTATTCCTCTCTATCTCTCCCTCTCCCTCTCCGTCCCTCCCTCCCTCCCTCCCTCCCTCTCTCCTTCTCTTTGTCTGTGTGTGGTGAGAAAGAGTTGGGGGTATATGGACTCTAAGCTCCTTGAGAGCAGGTTCCATTTGTAAGTTTCTTTTACATATCATCTTACAATCCCTAATACAGTTGTCTGCATAATAGGGAATATCTGTTAACGACGCTGCCTCTGAATATGAGGAAAAACGCAAACTGCTTTTTCTATTATCTCACTTTCTAATAATCACTACAATCAACACAGAAGACTTCTGTGACCAGATGTGTGGGGATTTGTGCTCACCACCAAGTGAGCAGTCAGTTCTGCAGCTCAATTCAATTCCGCATTACCGACCTGAAGATAGCATCAGATTCCACACATTGAGGGCTCAGTCCCCAAGACTGCCTCCTCTTCAGACACCAGTCACAAGTCCGGTCCTCTGCAACTTATGACCAACTGGCTTCAAGTTGGGGTTTCCATGACCCCCTCTTTGGGTGCAGTTAACTTGCTGGAGTGGCTCATGGAACTCAAACACTTATGTTTATCAGTTCATTATGAAGGATGTTATAAAGGAAACAGAAGAAGAGCTATGAGGGCAAGGTATGGGTCAAGGGGCATGGAACTCCCATGCCGTCTCAGGCACACCACCCTCCCGGAACCTCCATATATTCAGCTGTCTGGAAGCTCTTTGAGACAGTCCCTTTAGGTTTTTATGGAAACTTCATTACACGGGCCTGATGAATTAAACCATTAGCCACTGGTGATCAACTTAACCTTCAGCCCTTCTCCCTTCCCCAGAAATTGCGAGGAGGGGCTGAAAGTCCCATTCCTCTAATCATGCCTTCGTCTTTCTGGTGACCAGTCCCCATCCTGAAGCCGCCTAGAGACTGCCAGCCATCAGCCAACTTATTCACATACAAAGATATTAGAGAGTCCGAGGATTTTAGGAGTCATATGCCAGCAACTGGGGCCGAAGACCAAAGATATATCACAATGCCTCGTTATCTCTTTGGCCCAGCCACACTATATTTTTTAAGTGCCATGTTAACATAGATTAGTTTCAGGACTAAATGCACAATTTAACACAACCCCGGATAACAAGTGTAAAGTCATAGATCTTTGGACTTCATAGGAAATTATTTGGGGAGGTTTTACATTGTGATTCTTTGCTGCTTCCAGATGTCTGGCCGTGCTGGAAGAAGAGGTCAAGACCTGCTTGGAAATGTATATTTCTTTGATATCCCATTGCCCAAAATAAAAAGACTCCTTGCATCCGGTGTTCCTGAGCTGAGAGAACAGTTCCCTCTCAGCATAACCCTGGTCCTGCGACTCATGCTGCTGGCTTCCAAGGGAGATGATCCAGAGGATACCAAGGCAAAGGTACCGTGCTGGACACTGCCTGAGTTCAGTCTTCATTACTGTCCTGGCTCTAGTCAGGTCTACTGCTCTTTTAGAAGTCTGTCTTGAGAAAGAAAATAAACTTTCTTTTTGTTTGTTTGTGTTTGTATTTGGAGATAGGGTCTCGCTGTGTCACCTAGGCTGGAGTGCAGTAGTGCAATCATGGTTTACTGCAGCCTTGATCACCTAGGCTCAAGCGATCTTCCCATGTCAGCATCCCGAGTAGCTGGGACTACAGGTGTACATCACCATGCCCAGCTAATTTTTATTTTATTTTATTTTTGTAGAGGTGAGGGCTCACTGTTGCCCAGACTGGTCTCAAACTCCTGGGCTCAAGCAGTCCACCTACTGTGTTAGTCAGGGTTCTCTAGAACGACAGAACTAATAGGATAGATATATGTATACAGAAGAGTTTATTAAGTATTAACTCACGTGATCACAAGGACCCATAATAGGCCATCTGCAAACTGAGGAACAAGGAAGCCAGTCTGAATCCCAAAACAAAAGAACTTGGAGTCTGATGTTCAAGGGCAGAAAGTATCCAGCATGGGAGAAAGATGTAGGCTGGGAGGCTAAGTCAGTCTAGCTTTTTCACGTTTTTCTGCCTGCTTTATATTCTGGCCTTGCTGTCAGCTGATTAGGTGGTGACCACCCACATTAAGGGTGTGTCTGCCTTTCCCAGCCCACTGACTCAAATGTTAATCTCCTTTGGCAACACCCTCAGAGATACACCTAGGATCAATGCTTTGAATCCTTCAATCTAATCAAGTTGACACGCAGCGTTAATCATCACACCTGCCTTGGCCTCCCAAAATGTTGAGATTACAGGTGTGAGCCAGCGTGCCCAGCCAAGAAACTTTTTATCTGAGGAATGTGAGTGCCCTTTAATTATCAGGCCCAGAGAGGCATTGGAATGTGACAGGGTGTGACAGCAGTCACGTCTCACTCCCCTGTTGAGCTAAATAATTACCTCTTGAGGCCACTTGCTGTGTGGGCTCTAGGCTAACTGACATGAAGTAGCCATAAAACACCATACATTGGACACCGTACCTCATTCCCTGTAGTTCAACAATGTATAGCCAATCACAAATCAATGTTATTTCTGTAAAACTATGAGAACTCCTGTCAAAAAACTTTGTATCAGCCCACTTCTTGTCCCCTTTTGCCTTTAAAAAAATCTTGTAACAAAAGCTGAGCAGAATACTCCTTAGGACAGCTTGGAAGTATGTCTGTCCCAGACAGCTGTCCTCAACCTTGGCCCAAATGGACTCTCTATATTAATTTTGCCTCAGTATTTTTTAGGTCAACAGTAGCAATATCTCTTAAGTTTCATCACTCTTTTAATGCTTTGTACTTTCTTGATTGTTTTATGTTTCTTCAGGACAGAACAAAATAATTAGTTTTGTTTTACCACCAAAGATCTTAAGGCACTAAGAATTACCAGGATTATTTTAATATGTGAAAAGCAATATAGTATAGTGGTTGAATATTGGCTATAGACTCATAAAGGTCTGGAATACATCCCTGGTTTAATTATTTACTGACTATTTAACTTCAATAAGGCAATTACACTTTCCTAAACCTCAGAACTGTCAGCTATAAAATGGCAATAACAACCACTATAGATTGTTGTTAAATTAAATGAACTAATTAATGCAAGTCAAGGACTTCTTAGCATCATATTCGATTAGTAAACACATAAATGTATTATGTAAACACATAAATGCTAGCTATTATCATTCGTAGTCTCAGGTCCTATGATTTTAGTTTTAGGTTTTGTTTCGTTTTGTTTTGCTTTAGTGTTCATTAAAGAGAAGAATGGGAAAAGCACTTGCTAACTTTTTCATTCTCTTTATATGTTGTTTTTTACTTTTTCCTTTATAAAGGAGATCAAGTATAAGTGAAAACTGATAATATAACTTGTTTTTGACTGTCTATATATTTTTTGTGGAAAAATAGATTTGCTTCTACCTTAAATTCTGTTATGTTGTCAGCATTTGCCACTTAATTAATTAGATCAATAAGAAATTTCTACATTAAAGAATTAACAGAAGAATTATAATTGAAATGAAAGATTGAATTTGTTCTCAAATGTATCACTCTTAATTACAGATAAGAATGAGGAAACCAGTATTGCTATATTAAAAATAAAAACTATATTTTAAATATAAAATTACCTGTTTATAAAAGTTTATTTGGAACCATAGAAAAGCTGAAAGAGGAAAACTCACCAATACCTAATTCCACTACTCACTTGATCTTAGCCAAAAGGCCAAGAAGCGATAGTTCCACACTACTCAAAGGAAACTGCTTTATTATTTTGATATATTTGTTCCAGTCTTTTCTACCTAAATGTGGGTAAGTGTTTGCTTTTTAAAGCAGGAGGATGCAGTTATGTTGAATTAGATACCAGAATTTGGTAAATTTGCCTGAGGTTTTCAATCAGAACAATTTTGGGGGGTATAACCCCATGTTGAGTAATATATAATTCACATTAAAATTTAGATTTAATAAAATGTCATTGTAAGGTTGCCAAGTTTTCCATATTCTTATATAGTCATTATCATGGCCAGTTACATCAGATTCCATTTGCCAAGATGAAGAGTCTTCCCAGAACCCTGTAGTGAGTCAGGTGTGTGCCTATTGATAGTCACAGAGGACAGCGACACCCAGTTCTATGTAAAAGTGGCCCCATTCTTGAGCTCTTAATTTGGATTAATCTCCCAGGAAGAGAGAGTAGTACACTTTCAAGGTTTTTGTTGTTGTTCTTTATATAATAATGTTTATGAGGGTGACCTATTTTCTGGGCTCCTGCATATTCGAGGAGATTTTTGTTTCTTTTGTAGTAAGGATAATTTAACCAGGCATAAATTTATTGGATTTGAGCCATTAGTCTTCAAAATTGCTGATGCTTCATTTTCTTTGGCATCTACTGTTGTAGAGATATAATCTGTGACCCTACTGATTGCTTTTTTTTTTGTAGGTCACTTGACTTTTTCTGCCCATGTATATGGATCCTTTTCTTTATTCTTATATGTTACTTTTTTAGGAGAAGTTTCTATAGTTTTTTTTAATTGATAGTGTTTATCATATTCAGAACCTTTTCAATTTTTCGCATTCAAGTTGTTTTTGAAGTCATAAGTATATTAAATTAGATTTTTAATTTGGTTTCTATTTTAATTGCTTTGGTTTCTTTATTAGAAAAAGTTTCACTGGCTGGGTATGGTGGCATGTACCTATAGTCCCAGCTATTTGGGAGGCTGAGGCAGGAGAATCACTTGGGGTCCAGGAATTTGAGGTTGCAGTGGGCTGTGACCTACTGCACTTCAGCCTGTGATGGGAGGGAATGTTGCAAAGGTCTCTGAAATGCCTATGAGGCCTTTTCCAATTTCTTTGCTATCAGCATTTTCCTTCCTTTTAGTTACACAAACATATGCAGGCTGCTTGAATTCCTGCCCAGAAAGTAGGTTTTTCTTTTCTGCCACATGGCTAGGCTGCACATTTTTCAGGTTTACACTCTACTTCCCTTTCAAATACAAGTTCTAGTTTCGGGTCATTTCTTTGCTAACACATATGTGCATAGGCTGATAGAAGCAGCCAGGCTACATCTTGAACACTTTACTACTTAGAAATTCCTTTCTGCCACATACCCTAAATCATCTTTCTTTCTTTTTTTTTTTTTTTGAGACGATGTCTCGCTCTGTCACCCAGGGTGGAGTGCAGTGGTGTAATATTGGCTCACTGCAAGCTCTGTCTCTCAGGTTCACACCATTCTCCTGGCTCAGCCACTGGAGTAGCTGGGACTACAGGTGCCCTCCACCACCCCCGGCTATTTTTTTTTTTTTTTTTTGTATTTTTAGTAGAGACGGTGTTTCACCATGTTAACCAAGATGGTCTTGATCTCCTGACCTCGTGATCTGCCTGTCTTGGCCTCCCACAGTGCTGGGATTACAGGCATGAGCCACTGTGCCCAGCCAAATGATCTCTTTCAAGTTCAAATTTCTACAGATCTCTAGAGCAGGAGCACAGTACAGCTAACCTCTTTGCTAACGCTTAACGAAAGTGACCTTTGCTCCAGTTCCCAATAAGTTCTTCATCTCCATCTGAGACCTTGTTAGCCTGGACTTCATTTTCCATACTACTATTAGCATTTTGATCACAACAGTTTAACAAGTCTTTAGGATGTTCCAAACTTTCCCTCATCTTCCTGTCTTCTTCTGAGCCCTCCACAAAATTCCAACTTCTGTCCACTACCCAGTTCCAAAACCGCTTTCACATTTTCATATATCTTTCTGAATTAGTATCAACTTTCTGTATTAGTTCATTCTCACACTGCTATGCAGAGACACTTGAGACTGGGTAGTTCATAAAGAAAAGACATTTTGTTGGCTCATGGTTCTGCAGACTGTACAGGAAGCATAAGCAGCTTCTGCTTCTGGGTAGGCCTCAGGAAACTTTCAATCATGGCAGAAGGTGAAGGGGAAGTAGGCATGTGTTACGTGGCTGGAGCAGGAGGAAGACAGACAGAAGGACGCTGCTACACACTTTTAAACAACCAGATCTCACGATAACTCACTCACTATCACGAGAACAGCACCAAAGGGGAAATTCACCTCCATGATCCAATCACCTCCCATCAGGCCCCACCTCCCACATTGGGGATTACAATTTGACGTGAAATTTGGGTGATGACACAGATCCAAATATTTCCATTCTGTTGACTGCAGTCTACCTAGTTCCATCAGGTTTGATGGGATAACTCAAGACTCAGAATAATGTAATTACTCAATTTGCCTTCTAGGCCTAAGAGAGCTAAACTTGTAAGCCAGATTGGCTTTCATACTTTATTTGTTCAGGCTGCTATGAATCACCACTGTTTCAGAGATTTAGCAGATTATTTGCCAATCTGTGTTATGTATAACAGTTCTGCTTTATGTGATGTATTTAATTCAAGGAAGCATGTATCATGTGAAGACACAGTCAAAGAGATAACGTGAAATCAAGTGAAATTTACTTTCACATGAGATCTGGTAACATTATCTATATAGTATGTATGTGTACTATTTATTACATATCAGTATTTACAAATACTATTTAAAACTAGATAGATTAAAGTACTCTTCTTTTATAGGTGTTGTCAGTGCTAAAGCATTCATTGCTGTCTTTTAAGAGACCAAGAGCCATGAAGACTTTGAAACTTTATTTTTTGTTTTCTTTGCAGCTCCTGATCAAAGAGGTATGATCACACTTTGGCTTTTTTGTTCTCTATAACTAATACTATGTACATTTCTTTCTATGCTAAACCAACTGAACTTTATATAAGCTGCATTCAATGATAATGTTACTTATCATTTATTAATAAATGAAGTCAGGTAATATTTGGCAATCACTCACCCTGGTATTTGATGGTATTTGAGTACATGGTAAGTTAAATCAATGTTTTTTTCCTTATTTTTAGGACTATTTAAATAAAAATGGTAATCCAAAAAAATTTGCAGGACTTGCATCATATTTGCATGGTCATGAACCTTCAAATCTTGTTTTTGTAAATTTTCTCAAGAGAGGCCTTTTCCATAATCTCTGTAAGCCAGCCTGGAAAGGTAAGCTTGGGTTTTATACCTGTAGTCCAAAAATGGCAACATATTTATTGAAAAGCCAAAACCTCAGATACGTTTTTCTCTTCTTCCTCCTTCTTCTCTTTTTTTTGAAGCAAATAAATAGTATATGTTCAGATTTACATATGCCAAAAATTAGACACTAAAAGTCAACTTATATTTATTCTAATAGTATTTGGGGGCTACTTATGTATTACTTAACTGATAAAGAATATTTGCGGAAGAGAATACTGAGAAGCATAGAAAGAGAATAAGTTTCTGATGGTCATGTGATTCTAGTATGCTTCAGAGCCCAGTTAATTAAACCTAGCCACCTCTTAATGCCTATGGTATGGTGCTAATGTGTTATGGGGAATGGAGAGTAGGTCAAGATGACCAGAACCTAGAACTAGTGTTTAGAAGTGTTGGTAGGTAAGTTTGGGAGCTTCATTTTGACAGGATTTGAAACACCCTAAGTGGCAGGCCAAGGAACCTGGATTTTTCAGTTAGCCATTGAGATAACCTCAAAGATTTTTGAGTAAGTGGGGGACATGCTTATATTTATGCTTTGGAAAGACTGATCACTCTCAAGATGGCCTGAAGAAAGGAGAGTGCAAGTCAGGAAACTAGTTAGTAAACATTCTGGGTTGGGAACTAGGGCTGGTATAGCAAGGATGAAAAACAAGGCACAGAATGTAAAAGCTCCTGTCTTAACCAAAAAATTAAATGTGTACATAGTGTGCAAATATGTTCAATTTCTGAGGTATATATTTACTAGAAATTTTTGCCTTCAACAAAAGGAAATGTACTATAAAAACAAATTTAAGCACAAAATACATGGAATCAACTTTATTCTTATTTACAATAATGCTCTTTATTTAAATAGGTGCACAACGGTTTTCCCAAGATGTGATGGAAAAGCTCGTGTTAGTATTGGCAAATTTATTTGCAAGAAAATATATTCCAGCAAAATTCCAAAATGCTGATTTAAGTTTTCCTCAGTCAAAGGTAAAGTTTTTGTACTTATAATGATGTAATAATGATAGTTATTAAATGTATGCTACTGGAAAGCATTCAGTACCGATAGGGTTAAATTTTATATAAGCTACTCCGTTTGTTTTAATAGTGTTGTCTTCTCATAATCAGAGTTCTATTTAATTTTTAGTTCAAACATCTTCCCCTGCTAATCTAACAAACAATTCTTATCCCTAAAGTGTTTTCATTTTATTGGAGCAAATTACGTAATTCAGTAGCAACAGAGATTACATACACAAATAGTCGTTTAAATAGAATGACAGCCCTACTGCTGAACCTATAGTTCCCTTGGGATTGTTTACAGCTAGGGATGGGAGTGCAGGGAAGGAATTACATCATGAGCTCTAATGTCCTCTTCAGACAATATTGAGGCAGTCACCTAAGAAAGAATCCCCTAACTTAAGGGTTGAGAGACTGAAAGAAAAATTATTTTCTGAGTTTATTTAAAACACTGTTTCCAATTTCTTATTTTTTTTCAAAGACACAACAACAACAAAATAATAAGCAAACAAAACCTAAGAAAATGTGCATTAGAACCTGGGAATGTAGAAGAAGCTTGTTGCTATCCAGTAACCCTAATAAATAGAGAACAAAAAGGGAATTAGCATCAGTCTAGGCTTTCTGACCTCACAATGCCTCTGGATATACCTCCAGACTTGAGCACCCAATTTTAGTTACATCTATCCACATTGCACACCACTGGAACTGTTCATCCTTTTCTTAAATGCATACACATTTTAAAGTATTTAAAAAGGAAAGTTCATATTTACTACTACCATAAATAGAAAGCCAGGATCTTTGGTTTCAAAACTAAGGAAGCCATAAGAATAGATGCAGTTAACATGGTTCTCAGCTGAAGCTGCTCTCTCTTTGCTACAAAAAGAGATGATCAACTTTTAGAGAAAGAATGGTGGTCTATTGCCTCTGGACTTTCTAGGGTTATCAGAAAGAATAGAAGAGGACTGGAAAGAAGATATTTTATTGATTGATTGATTGAGACGGAGTCTTGCTCTGTAGCCCAGGCTAGAGTGCAGTGGTGCAATCTCAGCTCACTGCAACTTCCAGCTCCCAGGTTCAAGCCATTCTCCTGCCTCAGCCTCCCAAGTGGCTGGGATTACAGGCACTTGCCACCACGCTCAACTACTTTTTTTGTATTTTTAGTATAGTTGAGGTTTCATCAGGTTGGCCAGGTTGGTTTTAAACTGCTGACCTCAAGTGATCTGCCCACCTTGGCTTCTCAAAGTGGTGGGATTACAGGCATGAGCCACTGTGCCCGTCTAGCTTTTCATTTTGTAAAACTGATTTATAATTATTTAATGTTCTGTGTGTCAGGCTAAATCATCTAATGTACCTGTAATATTATGTACCGTAATTTGGGATAACTGCTCTATATTAGTGAAGATTTATTGAGCAATAAATATGTGCAAACTGTAACAAAAATCATAGTTGGGAAACATAGTTGCTACCTTCCAAGAGCTTGCTCTCCTGATGGGTCTGCATAGCATACACATTCGAGAAGGTGGCAAACAACACAAGGTGTAGGTAATAAGCAGCACATGTTCCCCTACAACGGTGTCCAGTGGTGACCCAATGGCAGGGTATGGAAGGCATAGCAGTAAAGAGACCATATCACTTTGACCAGAGTGTAGAACTGCACCTGTCAATTTGTTCTTTTGTCTTGGTCCATCCACAGATAAAGCTGAGTCCGAAGTAGGATTGTGGAAATTGTCATACTATCTACTGTAAGGAGTTGGTAGGGGCATTCTTTATTGTGTCCACACAGTGTGCCTTTTGTAAGAATCCTCCAGAAAATTCTTATCTGATATTAGTGCTGAGAATAAATAGCTGTTTATCTCATAGACATTCTGAAATGTGTCATTCACACTTGCTCCTAGGAATCGTAGAATATAATTTGTGCCCCATTTTAGCCTCTCTTTCTTACTTTTCTTTCCTTTTTACCAAATTTTGATTTATATGATTGTAGTGTATTATCTTCACCCTTATAAAATACCTCAATTATTGGAAAAGTACAGGGTATGAATAAAATAAGGAAAATATCAATAAATAATAAAACCCGTAATTGTAATAGAAGAAAACCAAGAACATTTCTAATGTCATAGCTATTTCTAACCCACGCTAAAGAAACTTCTAGTCCAAATTCTGAAAGAATTTGTTTTTAAACATGAAATTTGGAAGCTGAGTTAGCTTACAATACCAGCTACTTCTCTATCTACTACCTGTTGGATTTGGAACAAGTTTACCTCTGTGAGGCTTAGCTCCCTCATGTACAAAATGGAGATGAAAATGTTTACTGCATAGGGTTGTTCTCAGGATTAATTGAGCTAACAAACAAGTGCTTGGGGCAGCACAGCACAGTGTTGGCACATAATCTGAACTCAATAAAGAACTGCCACTACTATTGCTACACTGACTTGTTACTTGTTCTCTAAATATGTCCCTCAAGTCTCTGAACCATACCTAAGTTTAAGATCAGTGTAGGACATGTTTCTGTTAAATTGGTGGTTTTGGCTAAGTGGAGTCAAAACAACTTTTTTTAGGAAAGATATTTCCATTTGTAAATGTTGGTTGAAATCAAAAGGAAATTTTACCTTAATCTCACAAGTGAATAAAGTAATCAAGGGCTTTGATGAATGAACATCAATCTACAGAACTATGCTGCAATCTATCACCAACCAGTTTAATTTTTTAAATGAAAGTAAAGACATCTCTCTGAAATGTGTTTCGCCCGTAGGTGATCCTTGCCGAACTCCCGGAGGATTTCAAAGCTGCTTTACATGAGTATAACCTGGCAGTAATGAAGGATTTTGCCTCCTTCCTACTGATCGCTTCCAAGTCGGTGAACATGAAAAATGAGTATCAACTCCCTTTGTCAAGAATCAGTAAGCAAAATTTAGTTCCATTCTGGAACAATTTAAAGAGTAAGCAATCTTGGCTAAGAAAACGTCTGGATATTGGATGCTTCAAAGCTGCTAAAGGAGCTTATTACAGAGCAACTGTGCTAACCCGAGTGTTTTATCCCCAGAAAGCAATGTAGCCCATTGTAGGGTGTGGCAATGGCTCTGTTTTCCAAGTAAAGAAAAAACTTTACCAAGTATTTATTGGGCAATGGAGGAAAAAAATAAAAGTCATTCATGAACCATTTTAATGGAAGGTTGCCTATCTGTTCAGGTTGGAAAACTGGGTCAGAAAATATGACATGAAAAAGAAAATGGCACAATTTCTGGCATTTTTTCCCCCTGAGAGGTAGTAGCATAGTGGTTCCAAGTGTGAACTCTGGAAGCAGAGTGCCAAGGTCTAAATTCTGGCTCTGCTACTTATTAACCATGAGTTCTCATGCCAGTTACTTAATCTTTCTGTGTCTCAATTTTTTAATCTGTAAAATGAAATGACTAAAAGTATTACCTAGCTTACAGAATTTTAGAGGATTAGGTATATTAATGTTTACAAGGTTCTTAAAACAGTGCATGGCACATAGTCAGCATCATGTAAGTCTATGCTACCCAATATGGTAGCCACCAGCTAGCTACGTGTCACTATTTAAATTAAGTTGGTTAAAAATAAAACAATTGAAAAGTTAATTCTTTAGTCACTTTAGCTTTAGTCACTTTAACTTTCCAGTGCTAGTAGCTTCTACTTGGATATAGTAGAGGTAGAATATTTCTATCATTATGGAAAGTTCTAGTGGACATTGCAGATATCATTGTTTGCTTCAATTATTTGTTCTTGGTTGAGGAGTGACTGGTATTGCAAAGTAACTAAGCTTCCAAATTTCAATTTTATAGCAGGAAACTTCTAGGGGAGAATAAATGGGAAGAACAAACTAGATTAAGAGTAAAGAATGGAGCCATAAAATGATTCTCATATTCCCCTGTCTCCTAATATAGTCTTAGTTGGAGTAAAAGACAGGGAGGTAAGCATTGTAGTTACTCAAGATTTGTTGATGTAGGACACAGCATGAGCAAATGCAGGCAATAATGGTGGAAGCAAGGAAAGTACTGCAGAGAAAAGACGATAGGAGTGTGTGATTGTGTCATGATGGGAAAAAGGAGCCAGGCCTGAGTGCATGACTTGGTGCCTTCAAAGTCCAGCGAGATGGTACTCGCTGGATGGAACCAGTGTTTTATCTCTTATGCCAGCTCCAAATCCACTGGTAGGAGCTGCCTGAACATTATGTCTTGGAGGTTTCTGAGGTTATATCTGAGTTCATAGGCAAAATTAACAGGTAATAAAAAAAGAGTAATGATAATAAGTTAATATTCAACATGGATTGAATGATTACTCTGCGCCAAGTTGCGTTAATGACTTTACGCACCATATCTCAATCCATTTTCGTTCTGATGAGATGAATGTCACCTACTGTGGCCTGATTTACAGTGAGTTTAACAGGGTTTTCTGGGCTGATTTTTAAAACCTAACGTGACCTCGTCCCAAATGGTCAGAATTCACAGGTAAACAATGTGAAGACTCCCAGCTCGTGTCTCACTTGATGAGCTACAAGGAAGGAAGAGCAGCTGTTTCACCATTTGTTTGTCTTTCGGGGAACACAGATAATGATTTGCTTCGACCAGAGACTGTCAATCAGGTAAGTGAAGGATTCGTCTTATGTACAAAACGTGTTTAACAGAGAGAGTGGGGTTACATTGCTGTGAAGCCTTGATAGGACCTCGAACCCAAAACACTGAAAAATGTCCACTGATGCCAGCACCATTGTCTAAGAGAACGAGACCCTGGAGGCCAGTGTGATTTTATGCTCTGTGGAGTTGGTCTGAGAAACCCTGCTTCTTTGTCTAAAATTTCAGACACCACTTCTTTTTTCTCATTTTTTAATGAGGTTTGCCATGGGTTTGCTGTGGGAAGAGGAAAAGAAAGTGGCTTACGTTTTTCCAAAATTGATCATAGACCTCATAGTGCTTTCTCTGCTCCAGACCACATGGATCTTTGGGGACGGTGGTCTACAAAGGGGGCCACAAAGCATTAGAACTTCTGGGAGGTTCTGAATAAAATATTAGGGTGCTGGAAGATTTTAGATTTAATTTGAAATATGAGAAATAAATTCCACATTGATTATATTTAATAATAAAGATTGACACTGTGCACTGGCTTATTTTATCCCTGGGTCAGAGAGTCATACATCATGTCAAGAGTGGTCTTCAAGTATTTTTGCATATTTAACATTTAAAGGAATTTTTAAAAATCATGAATCTTCTTGCACAGTTTGAGGTGATATCTAAAAATTTTGTTAACCAAAATTTAAATAGCTGCTAATGTAATTTCAGGTTCATTATAAATATTGGCATTTTAAAAGAACTGTTAAATTATTTAAAAGTTCATCCAAAAGAATATAGATATCAAAGCTATTTGATACCCAGAGTAAACAAATAGAAAAGAACACAGATGATCAAACAAATTCTTCAAAGTTACAGATTCTACATTATATTTTTTCATCATCATATATATCTTCCCTTGCCTTCTCTCCCCTCCCCTCCCATCCCTTCCCCTCCCCTCCCCTCCCCTTCCCTTCCCTTCCCTCCCCTCCCCTCCCCTCCCTTTCCACCCTTTTTATTTGTGACAGGGTCTCACTCTATTGCCCAGGCTGGAGTACAGTGGCACTATCTTGGCTCACTGCAGCCTCAACTTCCTGGGCTCAGGTGATCCTCCCACCTCAGTCTCCCACATACCTGGAACTACAGGCACGTGCCATCATGCCCAGCTAATTTTTTATATTTTTAGTAGAGATGGGTTTCAGCATATTGCCCAGTCTGATCTCGAACTCCTGGGCCCAAGCAATCCACCCACCTCAGCTTCCCAGAGTGCTAGGATTACAGGCATGAGCCACCATGCCTCGCCTGAACTTGTATTTTTATTCCACCCTGCTCCACAGTTTAATTTTACCCATGCACTGGCAGAATTTGCAGATTCCTTCTGATTCTGTGCAGATTAATTTGTCTAATGTGCCCAGAACCATGGAGACTTAGTTTTTATTTGTTTGTTTTGCTTCTCTTCATTTTCTCCTCTTCTACCTCCTCCTCCGCCACTTTTTTCTTCTCTCTGGAGCCCAAAGGTTTGTGCTGTTTCTTTTTATTCTCCTTGTGAGCACAGGGAGACACCAGCTACATGACACTCCTTTCAAGGTCATTCTGTGCACCAATTAAGATAATGATGAAAATTCCACCTTAAAATCAGCTTCTATTTATTTTTCCTTAGTGAATGTTGCTAACAGTATTGTAGTTGGACAGTTGAAATTGCCTTCAGTATGCTGTGAGAGTTCCTATTTGCCTCAGTGGGGCTGCCCATTCCAGAGGCATGCTTAGTGTGGCACTGGCCAGTGTCTGTAATACGCCCCTTTCCCTCACTGTAATGGGCCCTATTTCCCTCAACCCCCATGGGAGTACCCCTCTGCCTGCCTCCGTCACTTCGACTTCTTCAGAACATACTTTAAGAAACAGATTCATACAAAAGAAATCTCAAACTGCAAACAGTTACTCTTTACATATCAATAATGAATTAATAGAAAATGTCTTCCTTCAGGTCATTCTGCGCACAATCGGTGTTAGCGGCACTCAGGCTCCTCTGCTGTGGCCATGGAAATTAGATAACCGAGGAAGGAGAATGCCACTAAATGCATATGCGCTCAATTTCTATCAACACAACTGCTTGACAAGATTAGACCAAACTAATGGGTAGGTTTATGGGTGTGTTTCTGTAAAATATATACATACATATATATCTATGTTTTATTGTATATTCATATTATATATGTAACAGCATATAATTTACATTATATAATTGTATAAACATAAATTTATATATTTTTAAATAGGAATTTTAATACATAATCTTTTTAAGAGTTTAAAATACAGACTAATCATAAAAAAAAATACTAGATCACTTTGTAGAAGACTAATTTCTGGTGATTAGAAACTCCAGTAATATTTTGGATTTTGGGGCTACTACCAAAATCTTGGTACTTGAACTGGTTCTGGTGAATGTAATTCTGAAGACAGAAAATTTGGATACATTACAAAGCCCAAAAAGATATTTTAATTATACTAAAATTTCTTTTAGTGTAATTTAGAATAAATTATACTAAAATTTCTTTTATACTAAAAGAAAATTTTTAGTATAATTTAGAATAAATTATACTAAATGAATAATTTATGTTTATTAGTATAATTAGTATAATTCTAAAATTTCTTTTATTCTAAAATTTCTTTTAGAATAAATTACACTAAATTATTAGTATAATTTAGTAATACATTATCACTAAATTATTAGTATAATATACCATTACACTATTCATTGTATAATTCACTAATTATATTATTAGTATAATTTACCATTGCACTAATTATCTATTAAGAAAGAATGTTGGATGATTTCCAGAAGTATATCAAATATTATTTTTATGAAATATTTTTAATGAAATAAATATTTATTTTTATGAAATAAATTAATATTTATTTTTTTCCCACAAATGCAACATGGAGGGAAAAGATCTGAAACTTACATTATGAGATAGTTAACTTAGCAGGTATCGTTAGAAAGTGACACTTGTTCTAGTTCTTTGACATGGAAAATATTTTACAAAGCAGTAAAGAAGGATGAATACTTAGAATTCACATGGAAAGTGAATAATTTAGCCCTGGAAACAAGTAGGTAGAAATGGGGAAGGTTATGCTTTTAAACAATGATTCAGGAATTCTCTTTGTATTTTACATAATTTTTATTATTTTGTTTTATTTTATTTCTGAGATGGAGTCTCACTCTGTTGCCCAGGCTGGAGTGCAGTGGCCGGATCTCAGCTCACTGCAAGCTCCGCCTCCCGGGTTCACGCCATTCTCCTGCCTCAGCCTCCCGAGTAGCTGGGACGACAGGCGCCCGCCACCTCGCCCAGCTAGCTTTTTGTGTTTTTTTTAGTAGAGACGGAGTTTCATCGTGTTAGCCAGGATGGTCTCGATCTCCTGACCTCGTGATCTGCCCGTCTCGGCCTCCCAAAGTGCTGGGATTACAGGCTTGAGCCACCGCGCCCGGCCCATAAATTTTTAAATAATTCTGATCAAAATAAGTTTTAAATATTTAAATACTATTCTAAGTTTTTAAATTGACATATTGTAACTGTACATATTTATAGGGTACAATTTGATATTTTGAAACATATATGTTGTATAATGATCAAATCAGGTTAGCCAGGGTACCCATCACCTTATGCACTTACTATTTTTTTTTTTATTTGTGGTGAGAACATTCGAAAGCCTCTCTTCTCACTGCTTTGTAATCTACAATACAATACAGTTAACTGTATGTACCTTACTGTGCAATAAAACACTAGAACGTATTCCTCCTATCTACTTACTGTGATTTTGTACATGTTGACCAACCTCTGCCCACCTTTTCTCTCTTCCCCTCCCCAATCTTTGTAACCATTATTCTACACTGTACTTCTATTATGTTAATTTTTCTTCTTTTTAAATTTCACATGTGAGGAATATCATGCAATATTTTTCTTTCTGTCTCTGGCTTATTTCACTTAACACAATGTCCTCCAGATTGATTCATGTTGCCACAGATGACAGGGTTTCATTCCTTTTTATGGCTGAATAGTATCTAATTGTGTATATGTACTACATTTTCTTTATTCATCCATTGTTGGACACTTAAGTTGATTCCATATCATAGCTATTGTAAATAGTGTGGCAATAAAGATGGGAGTGCAGGTATCTGTTTGACATACTGATTTAATTTCTTTGGATATGTAACTAGTAGTGGGATTGCTTGATCATATCGTAATTCTAGTTGCAATGTTTTGCATAATTTATACACTGTTTTCCATAATGGATTTCCTCATTTATAATCCTACCCACAGCATATAAGGGTTCCCTTTCCTTCACATTCACACCAACACTTCCTTTCTTTTGTCTTTTTATTATTAGTAGCCATTCTAACTAGAGTGAGGTGGTGTTTGATTGTGGTTTTGATTGACATTTTATGATGGTTAGTGATAGTGAACATTTATTCATATACCTATTGGCCTTTTGTATACTTTCTGTTGAGAAATGTCTATTAAAGTTTTTGCCCATTTTTAAGTTGATTTTTTTTTGCTGTTAAGTTTCTTATGTATTCTGCATATGAATCTTTTGTCTGATGTATAGTGTGCATATATTTTTCTGCCATCTTATAGGTTATCTCTTCACTCTGTTAATTGTTTTCTTTACTGTGGAAAACTTTTTGGTTTGATGTAATCTCTTTTGTCTGCTTTTGCTTTTATTGCTTGTATTTTTGAGATCTTATTTAAAAAAATCCTTGCCCTGTCCAGTATCATGAAGTTTTTCTGCTGTTTTTTTTTCTTTTCTTTTCTTTTTTCTAAGGCTATATTAGTTTGTTTTCACACTGCCGGTAAAGACATACCCAAGACTGGGCAATTTTAAAAGAAAGGGGTTTATTTGACCTACGTGTGAGTTCCACGACCTCACAATCATGATGGAAGGTGAAAGGCATGTCTTACATGGTGGCAGACAAGAGAAGAGAGCTCGTGCAGGGAACCTCCCATTTTTAAAACCATCAGATCTTGTGAGACTCATTCACTATTAGGAGAATAGCTCAGGAAAGACCTGCCCCCATAATTCAGTCACCTCCCACCAGATTCCTCCCATGACACATGGGAATTGTGGGACTTACAATTCAAGATTAGATTTGGGTGGGGACACAGCCAAACTATATCATTCTGCCCCTGACCCCTCCCAAATCTCTTGCCCTCACATTTCAAAACCAGTCATGCCTTCCCAGCAGTCCCCCAGAGTCTTAACTCATTTCAGCATTAACTCAAAAGTCCACAGTCCAATGTCTTATCTGATACAAGACAAGTCCATTCCACCTATGAGCCTGTAAAATCAAAAGCAAGTTAGTTACTTCCTAGATACAGTGGGGGTATGAGGATTGGGTAAATAACAGCAATTCCAAAGGGAGAAATTGGCCAAAACAAACAGGCTACAGGCCCCATGCAATTTGAAATCCAGCAGGGCAGTCAAGTCTTAAAGCTCCAAAATGATCTCCTTTGACTCCATGTCTTGCATCCAGGCCATGCTGATGCAAGAGGTGGGTTCCCATAGTTTTGGGCAGCTCTACCCCTTTGGTTTTGCAGGGTACAGCCTCCCTCCTGGCTGCTTTCACAGGCTGGCATCGAGTGTCTGTGGCTTTTCCAGGTGCACAGTGCAAGCTTTCAGTGGATCTACCATTCTGGGGTACAGAGGATAGTGGCCCTCTTCTCACAGCTCCACTAGGCAGTGCCCCACTTAGGACTCTGTGTGGGGGCTCTGACTCCACATTTTTCTTCTGCACTGCCCGAGCACGGGTTCTCCATGGGGGCCCCGCCCCTGCAACAAACTTCTGCCTGGGCATCCAGGCGTTTCCATACATCTTCTGAAATCTAGGCGGGGGTTCCCAAATCTCAATTCTTGACTTATGTGTACCTGCAGGGTCAACACCATGTGGAAGCTACCAAGGCTTGGGGCTTGCACCCTTTGAAGCCAAGGCTCGAGCTCTACATTAGCCTCTTTCAGCCATGGCTGGAGCAGCTGGGACACAGGGAACAAAGTCCCTAGACTGCACACAGCACAGGGACCCTGGGCCTGGCCCGTGAAACCACTTTTTCCTCCTAGGTTTCCAGGCCTGTGATGGGAGGGTCTGCAGTGAAGACCTCTGCCATGTCCTGGAGACATTTACCCCATTGTCTTGGGGATTAACATTAGGTTTCTTGTTACTTATGCGAATTTCTGCAGCTGGCTTAAATTTCTCCTCAGAAAATGGGATTTTCTTTTCTATTGAATTGCCAAGCTGCAAATTTTCCAAACTCTTATGCTCTGCTTCCCTTATAAAACTGGATGTCTTTAACAATGCCCAAGTCACCTCTTGAATGCTTTGCTGCTTAGAAATTTCTTTCTCCAGACACCCTAAGTCATCTCTCTCAAGTTCCAAGTTCCACAAATCTCTAGGGCAGGGGCAAAATGCTGCCAGTCTCTTTGCTAAGACATACAAGAGTTACCTTTGCTCCGTTTCCCAACAAGTTCCTCATTTCCATCTGAAACCACCTTAGACTAGACTTTATTGTCCATGTTGCTGTCAGCATTTTGGGCAAAGCCATTCAACAAGTCTGTAGGAAGTTCCAAACTTTCCCACATTTTCCTATCATCTTTTGAGCTTTCCAAACTGTTTCAATCTTTGCCTGTTACCCAGTTCCAAAGTCATTTCCACATTTTCAGGTATCTTTTCAGCAGTGCTCCACTCTACTGGTACCAATTCACTGTATTAGTTCATTTTCACATTGCTGATAAAGACATACCCAAGACTGGACAATTTGCAAAAGAAAAAGTTTTATTGGACTTAGAGTTCCACATGGCTGGGGAGACCTCACAATCATGGCGGAAGGTGAAAGGCACAGAAGGTGGCAGATGAGTAAAGAGAGCTTGTGCAGGGCCATTCCCGTTTTTAAAACCATCAGGTCTCATGAGACTCATTCACTATCACAAGAACAGCGCAGGAAAGACCCGCCCTCATAAGTCAGTAACCTCTCACTGGGTTCTTCCCATGACATGTGGTAATTGTGGGAGTTACGATTCGAGATGAGATTTGTGTGGAGAGACAGCCAAACCATATTAATTGTTTTATAGTTTCGGGTTTTACATTTAAGTCTTTAACCATTTTGAATAGATTTTTGTATATGGTGAGAGGTAGGAGTCTAGTCTCATTCTTGTGCATGTGTATATCTAATTTTCCCAGCATCATATATTGACATATTAGCATTATTATGCTATTATATATATTGTTAAAATAAATAAATTTATAAATTTATAAATAAAATTATAAAATTAATAAAATATTAAAATAATATATATAATTATGCTATTATAATAGCAATATTATGCTATTATATTTAATATATTATTAACATGTTAACATATAACATATTAGCATAACCTATTAAACACATATATAATAGCATATAATATATTAACATATAATGACATAACATATTAAACACATATTCCCTTTTCCCTCATGTGTGTTCTTGGCACACATGAGGGAAAAGCTAATTTATAAAAAATCAGTTGGCTATAAACGTGTGGGCTTATTTCTGGGTTTTCTATTGTTTCATTGGTCAAAGTACGTGGTTTTTATGATGGAATCATACTGTTGGTTATGATAGCCTGTAGTATATAGTGTGTTGAAGTCAGGTAGTGTGATGCCTCTAGCTGCATTCTTTTTGCTGAGGATTGCTTTGCATATTTGGGACTTTTTGTGATTTCCTACAAATTTTAGGATGTTTTCCCTATTTTTGTAAAGAATGTCATTGGTATTTTAATGGAGATTGTATTAAATTTATAGATCATTTTGGGTAGTGTGGCCATTTTAACAACACTAATTTTTTCATTCCATGAACATGGAATCTCTTTTCATTTCTTAGTGTCCTCTTTAATTTCTTTCATCAATGTTTTACAGTTTTCAGTGTAGAGATCTTTTACCTTCTTGTTTATTTATTATCTAATTTTTGTACTATTGTACATGAATTTGTTTAAAAAATTTTAATTTTCAGTTTATTATTGCATAGAAACACTACTGATTTTTGTATATTAATTTTGTATCCTGCAAATTTATATTATTTATTGATCAATTCTAACAGTTTTTCACTAAGTCTTTAGGGTTTCCTATATATAAGATCTTGTCTGAAAACAGGGACAATCTGACTTTTTCCTTTCCAATTTGGATGTCTTTTATTTATTTATTCTCTTGTGTGGTTGCCCTGGCTAGGACTACTGGTACTATGTTGAATAAAAATGGTGAAAGTTGGCATCCCTGTCTTGTTCCTGATCATATGATGTTAGCTATGGATTTGTCATATATGTCTTTTATTGTGTTGAGGTACATATCTTCTATACCTAATTTGTTAAGAGTTTTTATTATGAAGGGATATTTTGAATTTTGTCAAATGCTTTTTCTGTATCTATTGAATGATCATATGGTTTTTGTTTTTCTGTTAATGTGATTTATCTCATTTATGGATTTGCATATCTTGCACTATCCTTGCATTCCCAGGATAAATCCCTCTTGATCTTATTGAATAACATTTTTAATGTGCTTTGGAATTTGGTTTGCTAGTATCTTGTTGAGAATTTTTGGATTTGTGTTTATCAGAGAGACTGGCCTATAATTTTTGTTGTTGTTGTTGTATCCTTATCTAGTTTGAGAGTCAGAATAATATTGGTCTCATAAAAAAAATTTGGAAGTAGTCCCTCCTCTTAAATTCCCTTAATAGTTTGAACAGGATCGATATTAGTCTTCTTTAAATGTTTGGTAGAATTCAGCAGTGAAGCCATGAAGTCCTGGGCTTTTTTTTTTTCTGATGAAAAACTTATGATTACTAGTTCAATTTCCTCTCTCATTACTGCTCTGTTTAGATTTTCTATTTCTTCTTTATTTAATTTTGGGAGGTTGTATATGTCCAGGAACTTAGCCATTTCTTCCATGTTATCGAATTTTTTTGGTGTGTAGTTGTTCATAATAGTATCTTATTATTTTTTGTACTTCTGTGGAACTGTTGTAATGTCTCCTTTTTAATATCTAATTTTATTTATTTTAGTCTTCCCTCTTTTTTTCTTAGTCTTGCTAATGGTTTACCAATTTTCTTTATCTTTTCAAAACCATCTTTATTTTGTTGACCTTTCAAATTGCGTTTTTAGCCTCTATTTTGTTTACTTCTGCTTTAAGCTTTATTCTCTCCTTCTACCAGTTTTGGGTTTAATTTGTTCTTGTATATTAAGTTTCTTGAGGTGCATCATTTGATTGTTTAGTAAAAATCTTTCTTCTTTTTTGATTTAGGCCTTTATTGCTATAAATTCCATTTTAAAACTGCTTTTTCTATGTTCCATAAGTTTCGTTATAATATGTTTCCATTCTCATTTGTCTTAAGAAATTTTTAAATTTCCTTTTTACTTTGTTTATTGACCTGTTGGTTTTTTTTAGGAGTAATTGTTTAATTTTCATGTATTTGTAAATTTTCCAGAGTTTTTCTTGTTACTGATTTCTAGTTTTATACCATTTTGCTCAAAAAGTTACTTGATATGATCTCTATTTTCTTAAATTTGTTCAGACTTGTTTTGTGATCAAACATATGATCTATTGAAGAGAATATTCCATGTACAGTTGAGAAAAATATGTATTCTGAAGCTGTTGGATAGAATATTCTGTTAAAATCAGCCAGGCACAGTGGCCAACACCTGTAATCCCAGCACTTTGGGAGGTTGGGGTGGGATGATCACTTGAGATCAGGAGTTCAAGACCAGCCTGGGCATCATAGCAAGACCCTGTCTCTAAAAAAAAGGCTATTAGGTCAATTTGGTCTATGGTGCAGTTTAATTCTGATGATTCCTTGTTATTCTTTTTTTGCCTGGATGACCCATTCATTGTTGAAAGTGGGATGTTGAAGTCCCTAATATTATTATACTGCATTTTATCTCTCCTTTTAGATCTAATAATATTTGCTTCATATATGTGGATGTGTTGGTATATAGAATTACAATACTATAGCCTCTTGTTGAATTGATTCCTTTATCATTATATAATGACTTTATTTGTCCTTTTTATAGTTTTTGTCTTATAGTTTATTTTATCTGATATAAGTATTGCTACTCCTGATCAGTTTTGATTTCTGTTTGCATGGGATATCTTTGTCCCTTCCTTCACTTTCAGTCTATGCTTGTCTTTAACGATGAGATGATTCTCTAGTAGTCAGCATACAATCATATAGTTGAGTTAGTTTTTTAAGAGATGGGATCTCTCTCTGTCACTGGGGCTGGAGTACAATGGCACAATCATAGCTCACTGCAGTCTCAAACTCCTGGGTTCATTCAGTCCTCCCAGCTCAGCCTCCTGAGTAGCTAGGACTACAGGTGCGCACCACCAAACCTGGCTAATTTTTTATTTTTCTTTTTTGTACAGACAGGGTTTTACTATGTTACCTTTAAAATAAAATCCATTCACTCTGTATCTTTTAACTGGAGACTTTAATCTATTTATTTTCAAGGTAATTATAACTAGGTAAGAACTTACATCTGCCATTTTGTTCATTGTTTTCTGGTTGTTTTGTAGATTCTTTGTTCCTTTATTCTTCTGTTGTTGCTTATGTGTGTGGTTTGGTGGTTTTCTGTGGTGCTAACTTTTATTTCCTCCTTGTATCTTATTTGGGTGCCTGCTCTAAATTCTTTCTTTGTGGTTATTATGTGCTAACATAAAGAGTCTTGTAGTTATAATAGACTGTTTTATGCTGATAACAACTTAACTTTGGTCACATAAAAATATTTTAGATTTTCTTGCTTCCCCACAATAATTTCTGTTTTTGTTGACATAATTTACATCTTTATCTATGGTGTATTCCTTAGTCATTAATTGTAGCTGTTATTGTTTTTTGACCATTTTGACTTAAAGCTTTCAAACTAGAGAATTGAAGGATTTCTGTCCCGTAGCACCCAGACAGCATGGGGTTATTCTGAATTTGATTATGAATTTTCTTCTATTGATGAGTTTTAATCTTTCGAATAATTTTGTGATAGTAATGATCATTCTTTCATTTTTAGTTGTAGCATTCCCTTAATATATTTTTGTAAGCCTAGATGAGTGGTGATAAATTTCCTCAGCTTTTGCTTGTCTGGGAAGATCTTTATGTCTCCTTCATTTCTGAAGGATAGCTTTCCTGGATATAGTATTCTTGACTGACTTTTCTTTTTCTTTCAGTACTTTGAATATATCATTTCATTCTTTCCTGGCCTGTGAGATTTCTGCTGGGAAATCTGCTGATTCCCTCATATGTGACTTGATGCTTTTCTCTGCAGCATTTAGAATTCTTTGTCTTTGACTTTTGACAGTTTGGTTATAATGTGCCTCAGAGAGTATCTTTGTGGGTTGAAACTAACTGGGGACTTTTGAGCTTCTTAGATGCATATATCTCCCAAGACATGGGAAGTTTTCAGCTATTATTTTGTTAATAATAACAAAGTATTTCTCTACTTCTCCCTCTGGTGCCCTATAAGGTGAATATTTGTTCATTTAATGGTATCCCATAAGTCCTATAGGGTTTCTTAATTCCTTTTCATTCTTTTTCCCTCTTTGACTGATTATTTCCAAAGACCAGTCTTCAAGTTCAGAAATTATTTCTTTAGCTTGATTTAGTCTGTTGCTAAAGCTCACATTCTTTTTTAAATTTAATGCATTGAATAGCTCCAAGATTTTTTTTGTTCTTTTGTATGATATCTACAGGAGGATAGGCTACAGATGTTGGTGGTGTAGTTTTGCTGGGGGAGGGGGCACTGCACTGGTTATTTGGGGCAGGCATGTTTTGGTTCAGTGTGCTAGCAGGCTGTATGGTGAACTCTTCAGAGAAATGAGGCTATCACCAGGCTGGCTCTTAAGCTGGGTATCTGTGGGTGCAGTGAGCCAGCCAGCTGTGCAGTAGTGTCTCTCAGCGGGAGGAAAGACTACTGTTGGACTGCTGTTGGCTTCAGTGCAGGCAAGTGTGGGCTGGCTAGCTGTGTGGTAGTGTCTATGGGGAGGTCAGGCTGCTGCGGACTGGATATTGGGCCAAGTGCACGTGTAGTGGGCCTGCTGGCTGTGTGGCAGTGTCCCTGGGAAGGCGAGGCCTCTGCTGAACTGGCTGTCAGGCCAGGCACATGTACATGCATGCTGGGCTGGCTGGCATGCAGCAGTCTTTCCGGGGGAGGGGGGCACCTCTGCCTTGGTGCCAGACTTGGCATGGGTTGCAGCATGAGTATGCACTGAGGTAGTGGCCTGGCCACCTGTTCAGTGGCTTTCTTGCTGTGCATGTCTGCCTTTTCCCCAATGGGTTGTGGGCTGGCACATAGCTTTGAATTTGAAATGATAGTGCGGCTTCAGGGATGGAGAGAGAGAGTGGCTACTGGCCTTCAAAATGTCATCATGCTGTAGCTGCTTAGGTCATGAAGGAGGGGATGCACAATGTGGGCTCTTACTCGGGGGCAACGTAGCTACTTAAACTTGTGGCAACTCTCCAAAATAGATTCTGGGCCTGTGAGGACTGGGAGACTGTCTTGTAGCAAGAACTTCTGGCATCTGTGATGGCTATGGAAACCCCTGGAAGTATTTAGCATACCATTTTCCTGTTAAGAAGAAGCCACCCTGACTCCCAGTCATTCCTGGTAGGAGAGACAGTGTGGCAGAGACAGGTGCCTCACTCCATAGCCTCTATGGTGCTATCTTGGGCTCCTGTGCTCCGCAGGGATTTTGGCGCTCCCCTGGTGCTCTCCATCATACTGAGTCACTCCAGTTGAAATAGAATTGTTTGTTTGTTGTTTTGGTTCCTTTTTGTGGGGGAGATGAGCACCAGGCAACTCTCGTTTTCCATCTTGCTCAATGTTCTGCCATCCTTGACAAATCTTGAGCTACATCTGTTTTTCTTAGGTCTAGTTCTTAGCTATGAAGAACTAAGAAAGTAGAAATAGAACTAAGAAAGTAGAAGAAGTAAGTAGAAATAACATTAGTAGAAATAACATTAGTAGAAATAACATTAGTCTATCAACTTGTTTTATTTTCACTTTAATCTCTAGTCCTCATTGACCCTTCTAAGCTTTACTTTTATATTTCACCCTCCCCCTTTGATGATGGTCAAATTATCTGTTTAATAACTTTTTTGTGGTTTTTATCTATGCCTCTCAATTTCATTATGATTAATACGATAGAATGAAGTCTTAACTGGGAATGTATTTGGCAGATAAATTAACTGCCATGGACAGACCATTATTAAAGTTTGAGTTAATTCTTTTATGTTTATGTTTTTATACTTTTTAATTAAGAAATGTTGTTCTCTTTAGGATGCGTATGGGGCAGCTTTTAAAGTGTTTGAAAGATTTTGCATTCAACATTCAGGCCATCAGGTATGTTTCATGCTGCATTTGATTTTCTCAATTATTTAATGGTAGTTTAGCAAACATATAGCTCTTCCTTTGTGTAAGTTTATGATTCTCATGAAGGAGCACTCTGAAGATACCATTGAGCCTCCCAGGTTCTCTACAACTCAGCTGTCCATAGCTCTGTAGTCCCATTCCTCAGGACACTGTCATACTGTTCTTTGTATTAAGATTCATCTCAAATCCATTTGTAATTGAATTTCATTGAGATCAGAGCCTGGAAGGCACTTCCTCATGACTTCATAAATCTCCATGCCTCACTGTACTCAAGTTCTACCAATGCTGAGCAGTCACACTGAGTCAGATAAATAACTTCAGTAGGTCTCTGGTTTATATCCACTTCAAAGCACTTAAGTCTTTCTCATACTCGGTGCCTTTCCCAGACCCTGACATCTGTTGATTTCCTGTGTTCATCTGCCCAATGCTCAACAGAGACCCAAGCAAATATGAACTCTATGTGAGCACTCCTTTCTCTATGCTCCATTGGTCATATAGTTTTTGTCTAGCTCCATTTTCCTTATCTCTAGTCCTTACTTCTTTATCAAGTGTATGTGGTTTTTCACATAAATTCAGTTTTGGAAGGAGAGTATTTATTTAGAGTTCCTTGTTAGTGAGGACACATTTGTGGTTTTCCTTGGTCTGAGCCGAGCCTGACCCTTTGGGAAACTTTCTACAAAGAGTGAAAGTCTTAGGATGGCCCTAAGTGGCTTATAGCTACCAGAGCTACAACCTCTTTGAGCAGCCTGAGAAACTTTGGAGATTTTAAACGTATCTCAAGAGTTTAAACAGGAAAAATAATTCCTTCCTTCATTTTTCAATTATAAAAGTATCAAGGTCTTACTGTGTTAGAGGCACTGTTCCAGGCACTTCAATGTCATGGGAGAAACTTTCTTGTAGATAGTCATATGTGGTAAGTGCTATGATTGAGTTACACATAAAATACTAAGATAGCATAAATAACTTTATGATTAATGCTACTATAATCAGAAAAAGCATTATAGAAGATGTAATTTCCAATCAGGTCTTAAAGGAGAAGTGAAAATTCATTAAGTAGATTAATTATACTAAATATAATTCTAGTTAATTAGGATAATTAAGTAGAATAATTAGTGTAGTCAGATTTTAAGCAGGGAGAATAGTATATCCAAATGTACAGAAATATTAAAGGTCCTGATGTATTCAGGGATAGGCCCCCAGCTAATGATGGGGAAGTACAGAATGTGGAGGTTGTGACAGGGATCAGGGAAAATGCTGAGAAGTGAGTGTGGAGTCTTTGATAGGAATTTGGTTGTATATGTGAAGGGTCTTATTTGTTATGCAATGAAGTATGGATTTAAAATGGTAGACAAAGGTGAGGCAGGGGAGTTTCTAAGGATGAGTATGACATAGATCTATGTTTTAGAGATATTATTCTGGCAGAGTATAGAGATTAACTCAAGAGGTAGAGAAAATGAAAGCAGGGAGCTAAAGCTGGAGGCTATACCCATATTCCAGGTGAGAGAAAATGAATTAGAGGCTTGAATTAGACAGTGGTGGCAGAAATGAATGATGAGAATTGGAGACATATTTAAGAGGAGGAACTCCTGCAGTGGGGAAAGAGATATTATGACAAATTGGGTTTCTAATTTGGTTAATTATAATGTTAATGAAAGTAAGGAATACATGATGATGACTTGGGAACTGACAATAAAAAAGTATGAGTTAGAATTTAAAATGTCACATGTGTTGTCTATAAGACATCCAGGGGGAAATGTTGAGCAGTCAGAGAGAACAATAGGTCTGAAACTGGAGGAATTTCAGACTTAGAGATAAAGATGTGATCATTGCTAATATTCAGCCACTGAGGACGAGTAAAAATCTGAAACTCTGCCCAAGAGTGAATAAGGTGGAGCATGAAAACAAAAAGGATGGCAAAATGTCAAATCACAATTGATTTCGGTGCTCGAATAGCATGTCAGGTAGCTGAGAGACTCACTTTTCTGTGTCTGCTCTCATTCACCCTAGCTTCTATCCTAAGATATGTGGATAGGGACGGAATTTTTTTTCACTGAATTGGGTGACTGTGGGTTTTTAAAAATAATTGGTCCAATATTAGGAAGTCCATATGGCTTTCATGAGATGCATAGAGAGAAGAAAAGAAGTTGAATAACACCTCTAGGGTCCAAGAATATGGCATTCTGTAGTCTTACAATACTCACAGAGCAAGTTTAGGTGTAATATAAAGAGGAACTGTGGCCGGACATGGTGGCCCACACCGGAAATCCCAGCACTTTGGGAGGCCAAGGTAGGTGGATCATGAGGTCAGGAGTTCAAGACCAGCCTGGCCAAGATGGTGAAACCCCATCACTACTAAAAATATTAAAATTAGCCGGGTGCCTGTAATCCCAGCTACTCGGGAGGCAGAGGCAGAAATTGCTTGAACCCAGGAGGCAGAAGTTGCAGTGAGCTGAGATCAGATCACACCACTGCACTCCAGCCTGGGCAACAGAGCGAGACTCTGTCTCAAAAAAAAAAAAAAAAAAAGAAAAGAAAAAGAACTGTGTGAAGGTATATATCTTTATTTTTCTCAAGATACATGATGTATGTTGTAAAGATTTTATAAGAAAGATAACTGTGCATTTTGTTAATATTCTGCATACTTTTTCTCCATATTTACATCTGATAGGTTTTGGGGGGAATTACTTCTGCTAACCTTCTAATAATATTGCTTGTTATCAAAATGTGGGCTCATTATTATTTTTATTATTATTATCATTTATGCAGTGATTCCTTGAGTGAACTGTGTGAAAATGAGCATGACAATGTAGTCCTGGCATTTAAACAATTGAGTCAAACCTTTTATGAAAAACTTGAAGAAATGCAAACTCAAATGCATCAAAATCACTTAAAATAACACCGTGGAAAACTTTCAAGTCTGATTATGTGGTATTTATCCCTTTGCAAGGAGAGATATATTTGAGCTTACGCAACGAAATGGAAAAATTTTTTGTCTTGGAGCCAAACAGAATTGAACTCAAATATTAGCTCTGCTGTTTTCTAACTGAATGACCTTAAGTTATGTCACACATCTGAGCTTTAACTTTATTTTTGGCAAAATCAGAGTAAAAATGAATACCTCTAGTTGTTTTGAGGATTAAATGAGATAATGTATGAAAAGTGATTGGGATTGGGTGGTGACTTAATTAACGGTAGTGTTTCTTTTTAGTAGTTAAAGTTAATATATAGCAAAATTAGTTTCACATTGTCAAGTTTTCAGTACATCCCCAAGTTAACTGAATTTTAAATTAACGGTTAATAAATCACAAAGGACTCAAGTCAATTCTGAACATCTGAACAACAATTTGGTTATGTAAGAAGACTTCTGAGATTACAAGAAAGTCACTGCTGTAGACTGGATTTTTGTGCCCTCCCCTTCAAATTTTTTTATACTGAAGTTCTAACCCTCAATGTGATAGTATTAGGAGATGATAAGTCATGAGGGTGGAGTTCCTTGGTTGTAATTAGTGACTTTAGCTGAGACAGAAGAGAGCTTGCTCTCCAATCTCTGCTCACTACCACTGGATGATACAATGGGAAGATGGCTATCTGCAGACCAAGAAGCAGGCCCTCAACAGAACTGAATCTACTTACATCTTGATCTTGAACTTTCCAGCCTCCAGAATTGTGAGAAATACATGTTTGTTGTTTAGCCATCTGGTCTGTGATCCTTTAAGAAAACAATTAACTGAAAACTTGGTATTGTTGTAGTTTATGTAGTAAATGACTTGGCACTCATCAGAAAATAAAGGGCATTAAATTGATTTACTATTGTGTTCCTTATGTTAAATCTGTTAGTCCATCCATTTGTAGACACATATGCATTAGGTATTTTGCCTTCATTGCTGTCTATCTGTACTGCAGCCCTAGGTCACGAACTACAAAATCTGTTTTAGACCCAGACCTTGAACACAGAGCATTTCTTTCTCAGGATGAAAGACATAACCTTTTGTATCATCCAGAATGTAACAAGACACCATTTGTTGTATGGCATTACTTACAGATACATTGCATAGGCTTAGAAAAACACTTTGTCTAGAAATGGAAAAGCCTCTATTCCTTAGAATTTAACACAAAATTGGTTTATATCAGTCATGTGCCAAAATCTTACTTGTGACTGTTTTCTTAGTGCTGATCCTAAATTTTTTTATTTAAAATAAGCACATAGTAACAAACATAGTAGATATTAATCCAGCTTTATAGATAATAACTTTAAATATCAAAGGCTTAAACACAACGAAAAGACAGAGATTGTCAGAGTGGATCAAAACACAATAACCAACTATATGTTGTCTACAAGAAACCTTTTAAATATAAAGACACATGTAAATTAAAAGTAAATGGATGTGACTTATAGTTTATGGTTTCTCATGTAAGAAGCTTAGAATCAACCACTCCATCCTAATTAGTGAAAACAGGAACAAACTGAAAAATTGATAATTCTTCTAGATCCCTGAGAGAAGTGATGTCATGGGGCAAACTGTTGCCCCTCAAATTGGAGCAAAATACAGGTGGATACAGAGAATCACAACACACTGAGGCAAAAACCTGCACAGGAAACAGTGCTGGAGCAGGAAAACCTGAACTTTAATGAACAAATTTCTAAGTGTGGGCACATCTGAGAGAAAACTCCAGGGGGATACATTCACCTGGGAGCCATGCTTCTCTATGAGTTTTATATCTGGGAAATGAACCAAGATCTTACCTTAAACATTGGAGAACAATTCCCTTATGCTTCTGGAAGGAGGAAAATAAAATAAACTGTATTAAAATGTGCCAGAGCACTCTGTTCTTTTTAATAAGGTCTGCCCTCAGGAGAAACTAGTTACTCAGAGCCTAGCCTGCTGGAGTTTTATCAGAGACTAACTCACCTGTTAGAAGGGAAGTACCCTTCAGCCCACCCTAGACATCCTACCCCACCTAAAGCAGGGTGTAGAACAAAGTTGAGGAACACTTGTAAAGTTCATAGTCTCGAGGCACAAGCTCACTAAATGTCAGAAATAATTATAGTCATAAGTCTCTTCTTAATGGGAATATGTTCTGAGAAATACATTGTTAGGTGATTTTTGTTAGGTGATTATAGAATGTACTTACATGTACTTAGATAGTATAGCCTATTATAGTCCTAAATCATGTGGTGTAAACTATTACTCTTAGGCTACAAGACTGTATAGCATTTTACTGTACTCAACACTGTAGGTAACTGTAACACAATGGTAAATATTTGTATAGCTTATCACATCTAAACATAGAAAAGGTACAATAAATATATAGTATTGTAATCTTAGTAATTTTATGGGACCACTGCCATATATGCAGTCTGTCATTGACCAAAATGTCATTATGCAATGCATGACTGTATAGGACTATAGACCACTCCCCCTACAACTTACCATCACATTACTAAAGACCTATTGTTTACAGCGGTTCTTTTTACCCAGTACATTATATCTGGCTATCAAGAAAAAATTACTAGGCAAAAAATTACTAAAAGGCAAAAAAAACCAATTTGAAGAGATGAGCAAGCATCAGAATCAGACATGGCAGAAATGTTGGAATTATCAGAATGGAAATTTAAAATAGTTAATTTAAAATAATTAATTTGCTATGGGCTTCCATGGATAAAGTAGGCAGCAAGCAAGAACAGAGGGGCAGGCATTATCCAATTTATTGAGGGACAGAATAGAACAAAAAGGTAGAGGAAAGGCAAATTTGCTTTCTTTGCTTGAATGCATCCGTCTTCTCTTGCCCTTAGACATCAGCACTCCTGATTCTGGGGCTTTTGGACTCAGAGTGGGACTAACACCATTGGCAACCCATAGGCTCCATCACCAATCCTCAGGTCTTTGGACTGGGACTGAATTATACTTCCTGCTTTCCTGTTTCTCTAGCTTGCAGGTGGCGGATCATGGAACTTCTTGACTTTTATAACCACATGAGCCAATTCCTAAAATCAATCTCCTCATCTCTCTCTATATGTGTTCTATTGTTTCTGTCTCTCTGGAGACCCCTAACTAAAACAATACCCTCTTAAATAAAATTCCAGAATTGCTATAAATTGTTTTCTTACAAAAAGGCAACAGAAAGTATAAAAAGAAATAAAATTGATTCATGAGACTTTTGCTTAGGCTAAGAATTCAGTTAGATAATTTTAGTCAATTTAGGTTTGACCTAATATATTACTAAAAATGTTCCCGTTTCTGAGACTTAAAAATTCTGAAATTCAGAGCTTAAATGATGACTACACATACTGTTTTTATTCTTCTTTTGCTTTGCAAATATAATTAGTATTTGAAGGTAGTGTCTTTATATGAAACATGCAGTGAAATTAAATCGATGATTTACCTTTTCAAAATAAAAATCTCGAAGGGGATTGGGCCAAGATGGCAGACTAGAAGCACCGCTCTTATGGAAACGAAACAAAATAGCTAGTGAAAACTCACCCTGAAGGCTAATCATTAGAGAAACCACATTGGGATCCATCAAGGTAGCAGGGGGACAGAGCAGGGAGTTGTGAAGCCAGCACCAGCCTGTCTGGGCTTATCATAGAGCCAGAAGGACCTCTCTGACATGAGACAGGGTAAGTGAGTAAGAGACCCCTGGGTGAGTCATGTTCTCCACAGGTACCTGTGCAAAACTTAAAATGAGATAATCTCCCTGCCTGCTTCCCCCCTCCACATTTCCCCTACCCTGCTTCTAGGCTGAGGCATAGGACAACCTGGACATTTAGTGGGGGCAACTCTTGAGATAAAGGGAACATCTACAAGCCTTGGGCCCCATAGCAGACCAGAATCTGGCATGGTAGCTCCAATGGAGGCTGTAGTTGTAGTGCCTGGGAGTAGTAAGACTGCTCCACTCTACCTGCCAAATGGGAGTTGGTGCTGGTGCTAGCTTCCGGCCCAGTGGTCCTGCTTTGATTTGAACTCAGCTGGCAGCTGCAGCCTCCCATTGTCCCAGGAAATGCCCAGACGGCAGGATGGGCTACCTCACCCAACCTTTTCCCTGATAGCCAGAAGGGCAATGCTTGCTAGAGCTTCTGGCCCAGCGGTCACACTTGTGTGAACTCAGCCCTAGAGCATAGTCCCTTGTTCTAGGAAGCACCCAGATGTCAGGATTGGTGAACCCACCTATCCCCATCACTGATGACCAGGTGAGCCATGCCAGCTACAGCTTCTGGACCAGAGTCCTACACAGCCTGATTAAGTGAGGGGCTTTACCTCCTGTTGCTCTGGAAACAGCCCAAAGGCAGGGTGCTCAGCTCTACCTACCCCAGCTTCTCATAGCCAGATGACCCACATCTGCTAGAGCTTCCAGTCCAATGGTCCCACTTCTGCCTGAACTCTCTGGGCAGGTGCAACCCTATGTTCTCCCGGGAAGCATTTGGACAGCAGATTAAGCCTGTCTGCCAATAGGAGTCTCTCTGCCTGAGAGAGCCTCGTGGACCACAGCACACTACAGAAGAATTGTGGGCATGGAGACAGTAATCAGAAGGGAATCCTGCAAAACCCAGGAGCAGAATTAAAAACAGTATACTGAACCCATATTATGCCATAATCAAACCCCCAAGGGCCTCAGAGAAGATGAAAGCAAAATAGCCCATCCAAAGGATAGCAGTGTCAAAGACTTTAGGAACATCCGTCCACACAGATGAGAAAAATCCATCTCAAGAACTCTGACAACTCAAAAAGACAGAGTATCTTCTTGTCTTCAAACAGCTACACTAGTTTCCCAGCAATGGTTCTTAACTATGCTGAAATGGCTGAAATGTCAGAAATAGAATTCAGAATATGGATAGAAATGAAGGTCATCAACATTCAAGAGAAAGTCAAAATCCAATCTTAGCACTCTAAGAAATATATTTTAAAAAATACAGGAGATAAAGACAAAAGGGACATATTAAGAAAGGACCAAACTGAATTAATAGAGCTGAAAAACTCACTCCAAGAATTTCAGAATACAATTGCAAGTATTAACAGAATCAACCAAGCTGAGAAAAGAATCTCAGAGATTGCAGAACAGTTATCTGAAATAGTCAGACAAAAATAAAAAACAATAAAGAAGAATGAACAAAAACTCCAAGAAATATGGGATTATGTGAAGAAACCAAATCTGTGGCTCATTCTTGTCCCTGAAAGAGAGGAGGTGAAAACAAGTAGCTTGGAAAACATACTTGAGGGTATCATCCATGAACATTTCCTCAACATTTTTAGAGAGGCCAACATTCAAATCCAGCAAATACAGAGAACACCTTTATGATACTATGCAAGATGACCATCACCAACACACATTGTCATCAGATTCTCTAAGGTCAAAATGCAAGAAAAAAAATTGTTAAAGGCAGTTCTAGAGAAGGGGAAGGTCAGCTACAAAGGGAACTCCATTAAACTAACAGCAGACCTTTCAGCAGAAGCTCTACAAGCCAGAAGATATTGGGGGCCCATATTCAGCAATCTTAAAGAAAATACATTCCACTGAAGAATTTCATATCCAGCCATGCTAACTTTCATAAGTGAAGGAGAAATAAGATCCTTTTCAGACAAGCAAATGCTAAGGAAGTTGGTTACCATGAGGCCGGCCTTCCAAGAGGTCTTTTAGGTAATGCTTTAAATATGGAAAGGAAAGACTGTTACGGTCACCACAAAACACACTTAAGTACGTAGACCATTGACTCTATAAAGCAACTACACAATCAAGTCTGCATGATAACCAGCTAACAACACAATGGTAATGAAGGTCATCAACATTCAAGAGAAAGGCAAAACCTAATCCTAGCACTCTAAGGAATATAAGAAAACAATACAAGAGATAAAGACAAAAAGGCCATATTAAGAAAGAACCAAACTGAATTGATAGAGCTGAAAAATTCACTTCAAGAATTTCAGAATACAATTGCAAGTATTAACAGCTGAATCGACCAAGCTGAGGAAAGAATCTCAGAGATTGCAGAACAATTACCTGAAATATCTGAGTCAGACATGTGCAGTTTAAAATCTGCACATGTCAATAATAACCTTGAATGCAAATGAGATAAATGCCCCAATTAAAAGGCACAGAGTGGCAAGTTGGATAAAGAAGCAAGACCCATCTGTATGCTGTCTATGAGAGACCCATCTCACATGCAGTGACACCAGTAGGCTCAAAGGGAAGAGATGGGGAAAAACCTACCATGCAAATGGAAAACAGAAAAATAGCAGGGACTGCTATTCTAATTTTAGACAAAACAGCCTTTAAATGAGCAACAATAAAAAAAGACAAGGTCATACATGGTGGCTCATGCCTGTAATCCCAGCACTTTGGGAGGCTGAGGTGGGTGGATCACTTGAGGCCAGGAGATCAAGACCAGCCTGGACAACATGGTAGAACCCTGTCTGTATTAAAAATACAAAAATTAGCCAGGCGTGGTCACAGGCACCTGTAATCCGAGCTATTTGGGAGGCTGAGGCATTAGAATTGCTTGAACCCAGGAGCCAGAGATCGCAATAAGTCGAGGTCTTGCCACTGCACTCTAGCGTGGGTGATGGAGTGAGACCCTGTGTCAGGGAAAAAAAAGAAAAAAGACAAAGAAGAGCATTTGTATTAGTCTATTTTCACACTGCTAAAAAGAACTATGTGAGACTAGGTAATTTATAAATAAAAGAGTTTTTTGTTTGTTTGTTTGTTTTTGTTTTGTTTTGAGATGGAGTTTCACTCTTGTCACCCAGGCTGGAGTGCAATGGCGTGATCTTGACTCACTGCAACCTCCGCCTGCTGGGTTCAAGAGATTTTCCTGCCTCAGCCTCCCGAGTAACTGGGATTACAGGCACCCACCACCATGCCCAGCTAATTTTTGTATATTTAGTATAGATGGGGTTTCACCATGTTGGCCAGGCTGGTCTTGAACTCCTGACCTCAGGTGATCCACCTGCCTTGGCCTCCCAAAGTTCTGAGATTACAGATGTGAGCCCGTGTCCCTCTAGAAAAGAGGTTTCATTGACTCAGTTCTGCATGGCTGGTGAGGCCTCAGGAAACTTACCATCATGGAAAAAGGCAAAGAGGAAGCAAGGCACATCTTACATTGTGGCAGGAGAGAGAGAGTGAAGGGGGAACTGTCACACACTGTTAAACCATCAGATCTTATGCAAACTCACTATTTCATGAGAACAGCATATAGGGGAACCTGTCCACATGACCCAATCACCTCCCCCACCAGGCTCTCTCTTGACATGTGGGGATTACAACTCAAGATGAGATTTGAGTAGGGACGCAGAGCCAAACCATGTCAATATTACATAATGGTAAAGGGTTTAATTCAACAAGAACTAATTATCCTAAATGTAGATGCACCCAAGACAAGAGCACCCAGATTTATAAAGCAAATTTTTTTAGACCTATGAAGAGACTTAGATGACTACACAAGAATAGTGGAGACTTCAATACCCCACTGACAGTATTAGGCAGATCATTGAGGCAGAAGGCTAACAAAGATAGTCAGGATCGAATCTTGACATTTGACCACATGGGCCTAACAGATGTCTGCAGAACCCTCCACCCCAGAACAACAGAATATGCATTCTTCTCATCTGCACATGGCATATACTCTAAATTTTGCTGCACAATTGGCCATAAAATAGTCCTAAGCAAATTGAAAAAAACAAAGTCATACCAACCACACTCTCAGACCTAGTGCAATAAAATATAAATCAATACTAAGAAAATCACATAAAAGCATAGAATTTAAACAACCTGCCCCTGAATGACTTTTTGGGTAAACAATGAAATTAAGGCAGAAATCAAGAAATTCTTTGAAACCAAAGATTGCAAAGATACAACATACCAGAATCTCTGGGACATAGCTAAAGCAGTGTTATGAGGGAAGTTTATAGCACTGAATGCTCATGTCAAAAAGTTAGAAAGATTTCAAATTAACAACCTAACATCACACACAGAGGAACTAGAGAAATGAGCAAACCAATCCCAAAGCTAGCAGAAGACAAGAAATAACCACAATCAGTGCTGAACTGAAGGAAATTGAGATGTGGAAAACCACACAGAAGTTCAATGAATCTAATAATTGGTTATTTGAGAGAATAAATAATATTGATAAATCACTAGCTAGACCAATAAAGAAAAAAAACGACAAAAGGGGCATTACCACTAATCCTGCAGAAATATTAAAAAGCACTCAACAGAGGTGACCATAAACACCTCCATGCACACAAAGTGGAAAACCTAGAAGAAACGGATAAAATCCTGGGAGCATAAAACCTCCCAGGATTGCACTAGGAAGAAATATCCTGGTCTAGGATGGGAACAGACCAATAATGAGTTCCAAAATTGAATCACTAATAAAAAACCTACCAACCACGAAGAGCCCAGGACCAGATAGATTCACAGTCAAATTCTATTTTCTATATGTGTGTGTGTGTGTGTGTGTATGTGTGTATATGTATATAGCTTGTACCATTTCTACTGAAACTGTTCCAAAACATTGAGGAAAGACTCCTCCTTAACTCATTTTATGAGGCCAGGATCATTCTGATACCAAAACCTAGCAGAGACACAACACAAAAAGAAAACTTCAGACCAATATTCTTGATGAACATAGATGCAGAAATCCTTAACAAAATGCTAGCAAACCAAATTCCGCAGCACATCAAAAAGCTTATCTACCATGATCAAGTAGGCTTCATCCCTGTGATGCAAGGTTGGTTCAAAATGTGCAAATCAGTAAATGTGACTTATCACATACACAGAATTAAAACCTAAAAACAAATAATTATCTAAATAGATGAAGAAAATGCCTTCAATAAAATTCAATATCCTTCATGTTAAAACCCTCAACAGATTATGCATTGAAGGAATAGACTTCAAAATAATAAGACTCATCTATGACAAAGCCATAACCAACATCATACAGAATGGGCAAAAGCTAGAAGCATTCTCTTTGAAAAGCAGAGTAAGATAAAAATGCTCTCTCTCAACTCCTGTTCAACACAGTACTGGACATCCTAGCCAGAGGAATCAGGCAAGGGAAAAAAAGACATTCAAGCAGGAAGGGAGGAAGTCAAACTATCTCTGTTTGAAGACAATATGATTCTATAACTAGAAAACCCCATAGTCTCTGCCCAAAAGCTCCTTGTTCTGATAAACAACTTTAGCAAAGTTTCAAGATACAAGAATCAATGTAGCAAAATCAGCAACATTTCTATATACCAATAACATCCAAGCTAGAGCCAAATTCAGAATGCAGTCCCATTTATAATTACCACAGGCGGGGTGTGGTGGCTCACGCCTGTAATCACAGCACTTTGAGAGGCCGAGGTGGGTGGATCACAAGGAAAAGAGATTGAGACTACCCTGGCCAACATGGTGAAACCCCGTCTCTACTAAAAATACAAAAAACTAGCTGGGTGTGGTGGCAGGTGCTTGTAATCCCAGCTACTTGGGAGGCTGAGGCAGGAGAATCGCTTGAACCTGGGAGGCAGAGGTTGTGCCATTGCACTCCAGCCTGGGCAAAAGGAGTGAAACTCCATCTCAAAAAAAACAAAAAACTTACCACAATAAAAATAAAATTTGTAGGAATACAGCTATCCAGGAAGGTAAAAGACCTCTACAATGAGAATTACAAAACACTGCTAAAGGAAATCAGAGACGACACACACAAATGGAAAAACAGTCATTGCTCATGGATAGGAAGAATCAATATTGTTAAAATGGCCATACTGCCCAAAGCAATTTGTAGGTTCAGTGCTGTTTCATCAAACCAATGACGTTCTTCACAGAATTAGAAAAAAAGTATTTTAAAATTCATATAGAACCAAAAAAGAGCTCAAATAGCCAACTCAATCTTAAGCAACGAGAACAAATCTAGAAGTGTCACATTAACTTCAAACTATACTGCAAGACTACAGTAACTAAACAGTGTGGTACTGGTACAAAAACAGACACATAGACCAATGGAACTGAATAGAGAGCCCAGAAAAAATGCTACAAACCTACAACCATCTGATGTTCAGTGAAGCTGGAAAAAACAAGCGATGGGGAAAGTACTTCACCTTCAATAAATGGTGCTAAGATAACTGACTAGCCATACGCAAAAGATTGAACCTGGACCCCTACATTATACCACCTACAAATATCAACTCAAGAAGGATTAAAGACTTAAATGTAAAATGTAAAACTATAAAAATCTGGAAGATAACATATGAAATACCATTCTGGACATAGGATCAGGTAAGGATTTCATGAAAAGACACCAAAAGCAGTTGCAACAAAAATAAAAATCAACAAATGGGACCTAATCAAACTAAAGAGCTTCTGCACAGCAAAAGAAACCATCAACAAAGTAAACAGACAACTTGTAGAGGGGAGAAAATATTTTCAAACTGTGCATCTGACAAAGGTCTCATATTCAGCATCTATAAGGAACTTAAACAAATTTACAAGCAAAAAACAACATCCTGTTAAAAAGCAGGCAAAAGACACACTTTTCCAAAGAAGACATACACATGCAGCCAACAAGCATATGAAAGAATGCTTAACATTACTTATGATGAGAGAAACAAAAATCAAAACTACTATGAGATACTATCTTGCATCAGTCAGAATGGCTATTATTAAGAAGTCAGCAAATAACAGGTGCTGACAAAATTGTGTAGAAAAGGGAGGAATTATACACGGCTGGTAATTAGTTCAACTATTTCAGAAAGCAATATGGCAATTTCTCAAAGGACTTAGAATTACCATTTGACCCAGCAATCCCATTATTGGATATATACCCAAAGAAATATCAATCACTCTACCATTGAGACATATACACACATGTATCTATCACAGCACTATTCATGGTAACAAAGACATGGAATTAACCTAAATGTCCATCAGTGGTGGACCGAGTAAAGATAAACTGATACAGATATACCATGGAATACTATGCAACCACAAAAAAGAATGAGATTATGTCATTGCAGCAACATGGATGGAGCTGGAGACCATTATCCTAAGTGAACTAACACAGGAACCAAAAATTAAATACCACATGTTCTCACTTAAGTGGGAGTTAGACATTGAGTACATATGGATACAAAAAAGGGAACAACAGACACCAGGGCCTACTTGAGGGTAGAGGGTGGGAGGTGGGTGAGAACTGAAAAACTACCTATTGGGTACTATGCTTATTACCTGGGTGATCAAATAATCCATACCCCCACAACACGCAGTTTACCTACAAAACAAGCCTGCACGTGCACCCCTGAACTTAAAAGTTAAAAAAAAAAAATAGTAAAAAAAATAAGCAAAGAAAATGTAAAAATTTGGTTGGGAGCAGCAATGCAAAAGTCTAGGATAGTACTCTACTTGAAAATGTCATGGAGAACTTCAATAAAGAGGCATTAAAGAATGTAATCTTACAGTCTTTAAATTTCAAAGTTATGACCTTCAGACCATATATGATGTAAGACTGAGAAATGGTGTTATCCGAATACTTCCCTACAAGGGTGAAATAGCTAAAAATGAAGCTGACAGGAAAGTCTCAGGAAGTATATGATACTTAATGGAGGAGAGGTTTATTTCTGTCATTTTGTCTGGGGAATTTTTCTTCAAAATATGTTTGGATTTTATGGGCTAAATAAAATGTTTTAAATGAAAAAAAAATCTCTGAATAAATAAAGACAACTCTTTTTGGACAACTCACCAAAAAGATATGTGGATAATAAGCATATGAAAACATGCTCAACATCATATGTAATCAGGAAAATGGAAGTTGATAGAACAATGAGACACCACTACACGCCTATTAGAATGGCCAAAATCTAAAACACTATCAAATGCCAGCAAGGATGTGGAACAACTGAAATGCTCATTACTTGCTTGTGGAAATACAGAATGGTACAGACATTTTGGAAAACAGGCAGTTTTTTGCAAAACTAAATATAGTATTATATAATCTGGAAATTGTACTCCTTGTTATTTACTCAAATGAGTTGAAAACTTATGCCTACACAAAAATATGCACATGGATATTTATAGTGGCTTTATTCATAATTTTCAAAACTTGGAAAATAACCAAGATGTTCTTCAGTAGGTCAGTGGATATATAAACCATGATACATCCAGACAATAGAATATTATTCAACTCTAAAATGAGATGAGCCATCAAGTCTTGAAGACACATGAAAGGCCTTTAAATGTACATTATTACTAAGTGAAAAAGGTCAATTTCAAAAGACTACATATTGTATGATTCCACTTTTATGAGATTTGGGAAAAGTCAAAACTATGAAGACAGTCAAAGGGTTTTTGGTCACCAGAGGTTGAGGGGAGGGAGGGATGAATGGGTGGAGGATTTTTTTTAGCAGTGGTAAAACTACTATGTGTGATGCTATAATGGTGGATTCATGTCATTACAGATTCGCCAAAACTCACAGAATGTACACCATCACAGGTGAACACAAATGTAGACTATGAAACTTTGGTGATTATTATTGTCACTATAGGTTCATCAATTGTAACAAGTGTACCACTTTCATATAAGGATTTTGATAGTCTCAGAGGCTATGCATATTTTAGGATGGGGTATACAAGAAATCTCTATTCCTTCCTCCAATTTTTCCATGAACCTAAAACTTCTCGGAAAATAAAGTATATTTAAAAAATCACAGTGATACCAGTTTAAGAAAAGTAGAGACTCAGAGACTCTAGAAGTTTTTACCATCTTTTATCCTTTACCATATGCTTAATGTAAGAGTGGTTTATTTCTGTCACTGAAATAATAAATAATATATTACCAAGTTAGCTTTCACTCTTTACTTGTTTTATACCCTTTACCACATTTCCAAGTCTTTGACTGGAAGATAAAGTCTTTTTTTTTTTTTCCAGATGAATGAGCCAATCTTTGATCCCTTCTTTTTGAAAGAATAAGAGAGGAGATGGGATGCAACCTGGTATCTGTTTCAAAAGAGGATCTGTTTCTAAATTCTTTATTCAGACCTCTTCTTGGGTAGGAATTATTGACAGTAATTGTGTCCAATCATAATTACATTTGAGGTAGGTCTAATAGCAGACACTTTGCTGTTCTGTTTTGTGTTTTTGTTTTTTACCAGGAACTTTAAAGAGCAAGCTGGCACCATGATTTCATAGGGAAATCTGGCAGCATTTCATGCTCTATTTATTATAATAATGTAAAATTTATCTTTCTTTCTTTCTTTTTTTTTTTTTTTGAGACGGAGTCTCGCTCTGTCCCCCAGGCTGGAGTGCAGTGACTGGATCTCAGCTCACTGCAAGCTCCGCCTCCCAGGTTCACGCCATTCTCCTGCCTCAGCCACCCGAGTAGCTGGGACTACAGGCGCCCGCCACCTTGCCCGGCTAGTTTTTT
>NC_037672.1:165159849-165211397 GCF_003255815.1 Theropithecus gelada | reverse complement strand
TTTTTTTTTTTTTTTTTTTTTTTTGTATTTTTTAGTAGAGGCCGGGTTTCACCGTGTTAGCCAGGGTGGTCTCGATTTCCTGACCTCATGATCCGCCCGTCTCGGCCTCCCAAAGTGCTGGGATTACAGGCTTAAGCCACTGCGCCCGGCCTTTTTTTTTTTTTTTTTTTATTTTTAGTAGAGACAGGGTTTTGCCCTGTTAGCCAGGATGGTCTCGATCTCCTGACTTCATGATCCGCCCGCCTCGGCCTCCCAAAGTGCTGGGATTACAGGCATGAGCCACCTCGCCCGGCCTAAAATTTCTCTTTCAATGAATTATTTTTCTGGAATTTTTTGGACATGAAAATACCAACAGAGAGAATATTTCTTTAGCAAAGGAAGCAGTAACATGTAAAGCTCTCTGCTGTGAGTCAGAGAAGTAGAGTTGGCACAAAGAAGAAAAATACTTCACGGAGAGACAGTATTGACAACAGTTGAGTGTCTAGTTCATTGAACACCTGCTATGCATCAGATGCTGATCTAGAATATGGACATAAATAAGCAAAAGAAAAAAGTCATTGCTTTTAAGGAGTTTGCCTTCTAATGAAGTAGGAAGATAATAAAGAAACATATATGATATAATTTTATGTAGTAATAGAGTCTATGACTAAATAGGGAGTGATGTAGAATGTGGGAGACAAAACAAGCCATGCACTTGTTTGGGAGAAAGAAATTTCCAGGCAGAAGTGACAGTAGGTCAGTGGTCCTGAGAAAAGAATGAACTGTGGTCAAGCTATAGAGAGAAGGCTAGCATAGCTAGGTGGCACAAAAGAGCACAGTGCGAGATGAGCCTGGAGGGGTTTGAAAGGTGATGGAATGTTGGATCTTGTAGGCTGTAAACCTAAATGTTAAAGAAAGCCATTGGAACAGTTTAGCTAGGATATGGATATGATCTGACTTGCATTTATAAAAGATGTTTCCAGTGACATGAGCATAGAGAAAAGGAGATGGGAGGAGAAGCATGTCACTATGATAGTCATGGAACTTGGAATCAGTTGGATACCGTTAGAAGGGATCAGTATTTGACCATCAGTATTTAGGTTAACTCTGAGTGAAGTTCCAGATAACTGGAAAATTCAAGGAAGAACTTACTGATGAACCATATAATTGTTAGGAGGCTGAGAGAGGAAACAAGGATGACCTGGAGAATTTTGCCTTGTGATAGGGTGAGTACTATTTAGAGAGACAGAGAAGAGGAGGTATGAGGATATGGAGGATTCGTAAGTTCTGTTTTGGAACAAACTAGTTTGAGTAGCATATGAGACATTCCAGGAATAGCTTGAACTCCGGCAGAGACCAGGGCTTGAGGTAAATAGATGGGGGTAGTTAGCACAGAAATAATATATAAAGCCATAGGAGTTGGTGAAATCACCATGAGTGAGTATAAATAGAAAAGAGATGAAATTTTGTTCAGTCCAACATTTTTAAGTGAGAAATCAATTGAGGAGCTGAAAAAAAGATTGAGAAGTAGCCAGTGAAGTAGGAAAAAAACAAGGAGAAGGTGGTGTTCTTTAAGTCAAGTGTAGAATGTGTTTCAAGAAGAGGGAGTAATCAACTATGTCGATGTTGAGTAGGATGAGAAGGGATGTAGCAATGTGGAGGTTGTTGGTTACCGTGAGAGTGCAGTTTCACAAGGGAGTGGTCAGGATAAAAATGTTGATGGAGTAGTTTGAGGAGAGACTGGGAGGTGAAGAAGTAAAGAAGGCAAGTACAGACAAGTTTTTAGTTTTCATGTAAAAAGGAGCAGAGATATGGAGTGATAGTTGGAGTCATTGATGAGATTAAGTGAAGATTCTTTTTTTAAATATGGGAGAATGACATCTTTTTTCTTGTGAAACTGGATTTGAGTTGGTTTTGGTGCCAGGCAAGTATGTCTTCTAATTTGTTTCCTAGGAATGTAAATAATAAATTGGCTTATTAGCCCAATAAATCTCTCAGCCCCTGTCCATAATTACAATAATTTAATGAGTCATCCATGATTTTATCATTTTACATAATTCATTTGAACAGTAGAGACTTTCCTCTAATTTGCTGGACTATTTCTCAAACTCTTAATCGTATCTATATAAGATTTGATTATGGAAAGGGATATTTATCATGTAATAAGGATTTAATTTCTGTGCAACAGTGATTTACTTGATTTTTAATGGTTTAAAACCATTAAAAATAAACTTTTAGAAAGAATTTGAATGTGTTCTTCATTTATATGTATTCTTCATACTAATAGGCAATTAGCAATTATAGCAAATGTCAAAAAAGATATGAGTTTAAAATTAATCTCTATCAGCCTCATATACTGGATGCAAGAAAATTTCACATGTAACTTTAAAGCAATGTGATGTTATAATGCAATGTTTTAATTTAACCAGCAGCCAGAGAATATATAGTAGTTTTCTTAGGTAAGTTTTAAGTTTTTGAAAGGGAAATATATGCATTTCATGTATTAATATAATTTTTAAGAACTTCTATTTAGTGTATCAATTACTTTATTATATCTAGTGAGTTGTTTTTAAAAATCCTCTGAAAGTATAATCCACAACTTCAAATGTTACTAAAATATACAACGTATTGGTTTTTAGCCATCAGTATTTAGCTTAAGTATGGGTGAAATTTCCTATAGCTGCCTTATCATTTTCTGTGAAACATATGCACAATCTTGAGAAAAGTTCTCCATGAGTATATTTAATCCTTTTGTGATTGAAAGCACCAATGTAGCATGCTTGTGATTATAGTAGAAATGTAGTTCTCCAAGAGCATAGGTGGATATAAAGCCTGCAGGTAATCTTACGTATTGTCTATTTTGGAAGGATTATACTATTCCTATCGCCTTTCCTCTCCAAATAAAAACAAAATCAAGGCATCTTCTAAATAGCGTCATAACTTCAGAAAAAAATATTGTTATGATTTTAGCTTTTTTTTTTTTTTAAGTTCTTGAAATGTTGTACTATTTGTTAACATTTTGAGATACGCCTTAAAGACCTTTTCAACACTTGGTCAGTTTGAGGCCTCCAGAAAAGTGATAAATTTCAGATGAATATTTCTTTACTGGGAGAATGGAGGTTGGTCTTGTCTATTCATTAAAGACTGCCTGGTCCGTGGTCACTTTGAGGCAACTGTGGCCTCAGACTCTCATCTGTCCTCTTACTCCACTCAGCTATATTTGGTAACTGAGCTCATGTTTCAGCAGACTGCCATGATCAGGAATTCCAGCAGCGGGCTGGGAAGTACCCCCAGGACTGAGGGCTGAGTGCTTAGAAATAAAGCCACTTAACATAGAAGGAACTATATTTATGGATCTTGTAAATATAGGATTTAAACACGTTCCTCTGTACTCTGGACTTGTAGCTGAAAATGACCACTTGCCATTTCAGCATATTTTTAGTCAATTAAAGGTACGGTATGTGATTCCAAGTAGAAAAAGTGAAACTCCAATGAAAGCTCTTCTTCCTATGATCTTCTATGTGCATTTAAATTTTACTCAACTGGTAGATTATCTTAATATAGTAATCCAGTAACTATTACAAAATAGCTACCTGTTTTACTCACATTATTAGGTAAAAGTGGTCATTAATGATGGTGAATATTATAGACATAGTTCATGACAAGAAAATCAAATTGAGCCAGGCGCAGTGGCTCACGCCTGTAATCCCAGCACTTTGGGAGGCCGAGGCGGGCGGATCACGAGGTCAGGAGATTGAGACCATCCTGGCTAACATGGTGAAACCCCGTCTCTACTAAAAACACAAAAAATTAGCTGGGCATGGCGGCGCGCACCTGTAGTCCCAGCTTCTTGGGAGGCTGAGGCAGGAGAATGGCATGAACCCGGGAGGCAGAGCTTGCAGTGAGCCGAGATTGCGCCACTGCACTCCAGCCTGGGCGACTGAGCGAGACTCCGTCTCAAAAAAAAAAAAGAAAATCAAATTGATTGCCAAGAATCATATAGAAGCTGGGTTTAAGCCAAGTTTGCCCAACCCATGGCCCAGGGTGGCTTTGAATGTGGCCCAACACAAATTTGTAAATTTTCTTAAAACATTATGAGATTTTTTTGATTTTTGTTAACTCATCAACTATCATTAATGTTAGTATATTTTATGTGAGGCCCAAAACAATTCTTCTTCTTCTTCTAATGTGGCCGAGGGAGGTTAAAAGATTAGACACCCTTGGTTGAAGTCATACATTGATTTCTCAGATCAGTTCCTAACACATCAAGCATCCAAGAAATGTTTGTTGGAAGAATAAATAAATGGATGAATGGATGAGCCCAACTTACATATTTTTATTCTGTATACCTTTAAATTGGGGTGCTCTAAGATTGTATCTAGGATTCAAATAAAAAGCCCAAGCAATTATCTCTCTGTATTGATTTAATTTAGTTGATAATGACTCAACCTTCCATTTTTTCATCTATTAACAGCATTTTAAATGAGATTATGAATACTTATATAAATATAAGATCAGTGTCAAAGATTTCTTTATATTGTTAATGGGTACTAGATCATAAGACATCAGAAGATGTCAGAATTAAATATAGCCTCTAGGGGAGGACACTTGTTCATAACAAGGATAAGTCTTTTCGTTAGTTGTCAAAATGCCCCACAAGACCCGTATTATCTATTCTGTAGCATCTGTGTTTAATGTAGTCTAATATTTTAATCCTCCAAATAGCAAATATAGGTAAATAGAACAAAAATCATGGCTGTCCCAATGTCTGGTAGCAGAACCATATCTAAAAGGTGAAACTATAATGAAAAATTCTTTGTTATGTTAACTTGGAATTGAAGTCCTGAGTCTTTTATTTATATGATGCTTCATCATCACACTTGATCCAGCTTCTTGTTTAAACAAGTTTCTAAGTGAGCTTGGCTGATTTAACATATGATTTTTCTTTTGAAAACTTCACAAATATCATAATACAAACCTAACAGGACAAAGATTGGAGTAAGAGATAGTAAAATATGCTAGAAATCAACAAGATTGTTGGAAATGGTGAACAGATGAAGCAGTAGTGTAACTAAATTAAAGAGCAGAGCGAATCAAAACGGAAACCCCTTCAGAAGGAGATGCTAATGACATACAAACGATTTGTCTTAAAGCCCAGGGAGACTCAGGAATTGGAGGCACCAGGGCACTTCCTTACAAATACTTTTAATTGGCCAACTATGGATATATGTAGTGAGGTAGGGGCTTCAAACCAGGCTGAAAGAATCCTTAAGGTGCACTACTTTCCCATCCCCACTTTTCTTCAGAAAAACTAATCTGGAAGCCTTCAGGCCTAAGAATGCACATCCTAGAAGACAGCAGATGAATCACTGGAAGAAGTCTAGGGAATTGGATTGAGGAAGGGAAAATAAGAGCTTCAAATATGCCTGTAATTTTATTTCTTCACACAAGATATGGTACAATATGTAAAAATATTAACATTTAAAAATGTTGGTGGTATGAGCATTAGGGAATGGAATATCAGGATTAATCAGATAAATGGTGAATAATATCATATATATAATATATTAATTTTTCAATAAAATAGATGCTTTTTCTCTTAAATTATATAAATCCACCATCATGTTAATGTTTTCAAATGTTTTTATTTAATTTTAAAAAGTTGTTTTTAATTTTTATGGGTATGCAGTGGGTATATATACTTATGGGCTACATGAAATAGTTTGGTACAGGCATGCAATGTGTACTAATCACATCATGGAAAACTGGGTATCACCCCCTCAAGCATTTATCTTTTGTGTTACAGACAATCCAATTATACTCTTTTAGTTATTTTACAATGTACAATTAAATTATTATTGACTATAGTCACCCTGTTGTGCTAGCAAATACTAGGTCTTATTCATTCTTTCTAATCTTTTTGTACCCATTAACCCTCCCCACCTCCCTCCAATGTTTTATTATTGAAAGAATAGTACATATCTCAGAGTCTTACCAGGTTTTTTTTTTTTTTCTCCAGACTGAGCTGAACCTAGGCAATAACTTTGGTAAATCTTAGGCAAACTTTACAACCCCATCTCAATGCAGTGCTGAAGAAATGTTCTCTCATTTAATATTTCCTTTAATAAAAACTTACTCATTTCTTTTTGCTCTTGTCGACATTATAAAATGAGTAAAAAATGTTTCCCTTCCTTTTAAGGTGTATCAAAAAATACAAGTTTTCCTTTCTATCTCTCAGGAAGTCTAGCCAAGTCTTATTATAGGTAGAGTTCCTCTATCCCAGAAAGAAATTCACACCTTGTATTTCTGAATTATAAGAATAAAAAAATTGCAAGTATAGGTGTAAAAACCCTCAAAATGATACAGATTTGTATGTATGATGGAAACAATTCTAGAAGCATCAGACGGGGCTGGTGCTTCTAGGGGAAGATTCTGGTCTCAGCCCGAGAAATAGTTGAGTTCTCAGAGCCTGGAAAAGCAGGTGGGTGGTGGGTTCTGTGATTGGCCAGGACACTCATGCAGGACAGAACAGTGTCCAGGCATAGTAGGCCTGGGCATGAACTCCTGGGCACTGAGATTAAGCATCATGGCCTTGGAAGCTGCAGTGAAAGTAGTGGATGCCTATTCTTTGTAATGGGCCATGGGGATTAGAACAATGAGTCTCATGGTGAACCGCAGTGGACTACGGACCAGAGGAGGCCTCCCCAACATTTGCCTGGGTTCCTGGGTCCATAGATCCTGGTATAAGGCCAGTGAAGGAAGAAATTCATAAGAAGAAAAAAAAAAAAAAGGAAAAAAAAAGCTTATTCTCCTGAAAGGTCTGAAAACTGGATTTGATTTCATCAAAAAACATAATGCAACATGACATTTCCTTCATTCTGTACAGAGTGGAGAAAAACATACCTGTTATGAAATATTGCAATACAAGAATATGAAATACGGAAGTTCTCTTCCTTAGAATATTTACACCAGACTAAGCCTCTTAAGTTATTATAACAAGGTTGGACTGATTCATTAAGGATGATGTTAGTGCCTGGAAAGTAATACGGTATTATAAATTAGTGTTTTAGATGCTGTCAGGCTAGGCTGGTGGTGTGTGCCTAGAGACCCAGCTACTTGGGAGGCTAAAGTAGGAGGATCCTTTGAGTGCAGGAGTTTCAGTGCAGCCTGGGCAACACAGGGAGACCCCCATCTAAAAGCCATTTTTTAAAAATGTTATCTTGAGGAGGGGCCAAGATGGTCAAATAGGAACAGCTTCGGTCTGCAGCTCCCAGGTGGAACAGCGCGGAAGGCGGATGACTTCTGCATTTCCAACTGAGGTACCCAGTTCATCTCATTGGGACTGGTTAGGCAGTGGATCCAACCCACAGAGGCCGAGCAGAAGCAGGGTGGGGCGTCTGTTCATCCGGGAAGTGCAAGAAACCAGCGGACCGCCCTCCCCCAGCCAAGAGAGGCCCTGAGGGACTGTGCTCCCCTGCCGGGTTACTACAGTTACTCCACAGTTTTTGCAATCTGCAGATCAGGAGATTCCCGCGTGTGCCTACACCACCAGGGCCCTGGGTTTCAAGCACAAAACGGGGCGGCTGTTTGGGCAGACACCAAGCTAGCTGCAGGAGCTTTTTGTTTTTGTTTTTCCATACCCCAGCGGCGCCTGGAACCCCAGCAAGACAGAGCCGTTCACTCCCCTGGAAAGGGGCCTGAAGCCAGGGAGCCAAGTGGTCTCACTCAGCGGATCTCACCTCCACGGAGTCCAGCAAGCTAAAATCCACTGGCTTAAAATTTTTGCTGCCAGCACAGCAGTCTGAAGTCGACCCGGGATGCTCGAGCCTAATAGGGGGAGGGGCGTCTGCTATTACTGTGGCTTGAGTAGGCAGTTTTCCCCTGGCAGTGCTAAGGAGGCTGGGAGGTCTGGGCTGGGCACGGCAAAGAGATGGTGGCCAGACTGCTTCTCTAGACTCCTCTTTACTGGGCAGGGCATCTCTGAAGGAAAGGTAACAGATCCAGTCAGGGGCTTACACACAAAACCCTCATCTCCCTGAAACAGAGCACCTGGGGGAAGGGGCGGCTGTGGGCACAGCCTCAGGGGATTTAGTCTTTCTTGCCTGCTGAGTCTGAAGAGAGCAGCTGATTCTGACAAGAGGGATTCTCCCAGTACAGCACACCAGCTCTGCTAAGTGACAAACTGCATCCTCAAGTGGGTCCCTCACCCCCGTGACTCCTGACTGGGAGAAATCCCCCAACAGGGGTTGACAGACACCTCAAACAGGAGAGCTCCTGCTGGCATCAGGCCAGTGCCCCTCTGGGATGAAGCTTCCACAGGAAGGAGTAGGCAGCAATCTTTGTTGTTCTTCAGCCTCCAATGGTGATACCCAGGCGAACGGGGTCTGGAGTGGACCGCCAGCAAACTGCAGCAGCTCTGCAGAAGAGGGGCCTGACTGTTAGAAGAAAAACAAACAGTAACAAAATCAACATCAACATAAAGAACTCCCCCACAAAACCCCATCCAAAGGTCATCACTCTCAAAGATCAAAGGTACATAAATCCACAGAGATGAGGAAAAACTAGAGCAAAAATGCTGATAATTCCAAAAACCAGAATGTCTCTTCTCCTCCAAATGATCACAATTCCTCTCCAACAAGGGCACAAAATGACAGTGAGACTGAAGAATTGACAGAAGTAGGCTTCAGAAGGTGGGTAGTAATAAACTCCTCTGAACTAAAGGAGCATGTTCTAACCCAAGGCAAGGAAGCTAAGAACCTTGATAAAAGGTTGCAGAGACTGCTAATTAGAATAAACAGTTTAGAGAAGAACATAAATGACCTAATGGAACTGAAAAACACAGCCCAAGAACTTCATAAAACATACACAAGTATCAAGTCAGCTTCATCCCTGGGATGCAAGGCTGGTTCAACACATGCAAATCAATAAACGTAATCCCAAGAATGCCCTCCCTCACCAATTCTGTTCAACATAATATAGGACGTTCTGGCCAGGATAATCAGGCAAGAGAAAGAAATAGAGGGTATTCACATAAGAAGAGAGAAGTCAAATTGTCTCTGTTTGCAGAAGACATGATTGTATATTTAGAAAACCCCATCATCTCAGTCCAAAAACTCCTTAAGCTGATAAGCAACTTCAGTGAAGTCTCAGGATACAAAATCAATGTGCAAAAATCACAAGCATTTGTATACACCAGCAACAACAACAGACGAGCAGAGTGCCAAATCATGAGTAAACTTCAATTCACAATTGCTACAAAGAGAATAAAATACCTAGGAATACAATTTACAAGGGACGTGAGGGACCTCTTCAAGGAGAACTACAAACCACTGCTCAAGGAAATAAGAAAGAACACAAACAAATGGAAAAAAATTCCATGATCATGGATAGGAAGAATCAGTGTCATGAAAACGGCCATACTGCCCAAAGTAATTTATAGATTCAATGGTATTCCCATCAAGCTACCACTGAGTTTTTTTGCAGAATTGGAAAAAAACGCTTTAAATTTCACATGGAACCAAAAAATAGCCCGCATAGCCAAGACAATCCTAAGCAAAAAGAACAAAACTGGAGGCATCACGCATCCTGACTTTATACTACAAGGCTACAGTAACCAAAACAGCATGGTATTGGTACCAAACAGATATATAGAGAATTCTATATAGCATTTCTGGCAAATGCTCAGAAATATCACCACACATCTACAACAATCTGACCTTTGACAAATCTGACAAAAACAAGCAATGGGGAAAGGATTCCATTTTTAATAAATGGTGTTGGGAAAACTGGCTAGCCATATGCAGAAAACAGAAACTGGACCCTTTCCTTACACCTTATGCAAAAATTAACTCAAGATGGATTAAAGACTTAAATGTAAAACGCAAAACCATAAAAACCCTAGAAGAAAACCTAGGCAAATACTATTCAGGACATAGGCATGGGAAAGACTTCATGACTAAAACACTAAAAGCAATGGCAACATTGCCAAATGGGATCTAATCAAACTAATGAGCTTCTGCACAGCAGAAGAAACTATCATTAGAGTGAACAGGTAACCTACAGAATGGGAGAAAAGTTTTACAATCTACCCATCTGACAAAGGTCTAATATCCAGAATGTAGAAGGAATTTACATTCAGATTTACAAGAAATATCCAGAATGTAGAAGGAATTTACATTCAAATTTACAAGAAAAAAAACAACCCCATCAAAAAGTGGGCAAAGGATATGAACAGACACTTCTCAAAAGAAGACATTTATGGAACCAACAAACATACGAAAAAATGCTCATCGTCACTGGTCATTAGAGAAATGGAAATCAAAACCACAATTCAATACCATCTCACATCAGTTAGAATGCCAATTATTAAAAGGTCAGGAAACAACAGATGCTGGTGAGGCTGCGGAGAAATAGGAACACTTTTACACTATTGGTAGGAGTGGTCATACGGACCATTTAAAGTGATATAGCACAGTAAAAACTCATTACTGAATGCTAATGGAAAGAAGAAGAAATTATTTGCATTTACACTATGAAGGCATTATTTAAAAATGTAAGCATCTTTTTTATGGCTGAAGGCTTTAATGTTTTAAATTGAGTTGAAATAAAGGATAACATGTTGACTAGATGAAACACTTTGATTTTCTGCATTATTTTATTTATTTTTCTCCACTAAAGGGAAAAGGGAAATCTACCAAAATAATTGAATATTTAAAAATGACTTTAAGACTTATTTGACATAATTAAAAATGCACAGTGTTTTGTTTCTCTTAAAGTTTACATTATACATGCCTCATAGAGTTATTTGTCAAAGGGGATATTCAACTTGCAAGCTAAGAGGTCACCGCTGGACAGCTATGGACTACTGTGGGACAATTTGAGAAGCTTCTTATCCAAGAAGTCTAATGTGGAAAGATGTGGCTGTCACTCCCTGGGAAAATAGATAGCAAAGAATATGACAAAGGAGGAAATCAGCTGTTGAACCAAAGAAGGATTTAAATATTTAAGAAATGCCAACCACTGAAGACAGTTGCTCTGCTACTTAAAATCCTGAGGTCTGTTGTGTATCTGTTGGCCAAGCAGTTTGCTCATAACTATTTGGGGAAAGAATTTCTACAGAACTGGCATATCCTTAGACCCCAATGTTTCCTCTCATTGACTGGTCAACAGGTGTTGAAAAAGCCTATGGTAGATATATCACAGATGAAGTATACTCATTTTAATTTTACACCTGCATCTGTGGTTTTGTTTGAATATATTCTTAAACAAGGAAATGTTCTTTGTTTCTGTAAATAGATTGTTATTGACATAATCACTTTTTCATAGATACACATATGAATTTATTAATACCATAGGTTTATTTCTGATTTATAAATTTAATATTGAAGTTATGGCTACACAATTCAAACCTAAACAAAATTAATAGAGAATGAACTCTCTTTGTAAAAAAAAAAAAAAAAATTGTTGGCATCCTAATTTTAAGAAAGCATGCAATTATCTGGGCTTTGTAAAAACCTATTGTAGCTGGAGAAATAGCAATATTGAATTTTCTTACAAAGCCACATGTCAGGTAAAGTTCTTGAAACAACAATCACATTGAGTCAGAGAAAAATCAAAGCTAAGACAATATGGTAACAGTGGGTAACAGCCCAATTTACCATGGTCTGAAACCTTGAAAGAATTAACTTAATGTTTATTAATAATGTTCATTCATAAAGAATGAACTCATAAACTTAATGCTGTGGGCCCCTTTAAGGCTTTCATACATAATGCTCATAAAAAAGTTACTGATTCTATCCAACCAGAAATTTGTTTTAAAAAAAAATCTGCTATAATAAATTCACTAACATGTTCTGTTCAGTGTGTATTTCACCAGCCTCTTGACTGCAGTTTGGCTTCACTTCTGAAGGAACATAATACACCTCTACCAGGCCACCCATGGATACCTCAGCAGCCTTCTGTTGCACACAGTCTTTGCAGGCAAGATCTTAACTGCTTCAACCCTTCTCCAGAAGCACAGGTACGATATTACATCGATGATATCCTCCTCTGCAGAGAGTTCATTTGGGACACTCATTCAAGACATGCAAATACTCATAAAGGAGCTTTGAAAAGGGGATGGATCATTGGTTCATGCATAAGTGTAAGACCTTGCCACCTTGGTTAAATTCCTGAACATTATTTGGTGAACTGAGGACTACTCCATCTCTGATGCTGTCAAGATGAGCAGAGGAACATAACTGTCCCTCTCTGACATCTTTTAGTCCTTTTGAGTTCTGGAGGCAACATATTCCACATTTACAAATTTTACTTAATCTCGTTGATGCTGTTACTTGCAAATCAGCCCACCTTAAAGAGGGGTCCCTCCAACAAATGCTATAAAATCTGTCCAAACTGAAATGGGCAGGCATCTCTGTTGGTGCCTTCAGAGACTTCTTCACTGTAGGGGCGACTTTAACAACCTCTTCTCATGCCTCATGAATTCTCTGAATCACCTGCGATGGCTATAACTTGTCCGTGGACTTCTGATACAAAATATTGCCTTTCTTCAGCCCTGTACTGTACACCATTGTGTTGGCACTTTACTGGCCACATCCTGGACTCTCTTGAAAACAGAGGCTCTCACAGTCCCCAAGCCTGTGACCTTTTCTATCCAATTGCCCATTATGCTTTGGTCATGGAAGCAACACTCCATGGCCTGACTCCAATACCAAGGCCTCCTGGATGCAGGATGGAGCCAAACTTGGGCTCTCTGGCATAGCTCACTTGTAGAAAGAGGTGGCTTCCCCTGTCCTGAGTCTCTTGCCAGATGTCATGTTGCTGGAGAAGGCCTCCACACTACCTGGCGAGCCTCTTGGATCAACTGAGTGAACAGAAATGGGAGTTCATAGATTTAATTAATGGAATCACCACCACCATATGTGTTAGAGCTAAATGGAATGTGGCAACTTTCCATCCTTTAACCAGGGTGTCCCTGAAAAAGGATGGAACCCAAGCATTAGCACAGTTGGCTAAACTTTGAAAGTCATCTCAGCATTAGATGCTCTCATTGAGAATTGATCCCATCTGTCCACTGTTACATATTATTGGGCCATTCTAGGGCCATGTCCTATGAGTTCCTTCCTTTAGGGTAAAAAACTCTGGAAATCTCCTTTCTTACTTATACCCAAAATATAAATTAAGGTAATAAATACCTCTAGACATACTAAGGCCATAATACAAGCCCTCACAAGGACATTTCTTATCCCCTTTGGAGTTCTAGACATTAATGAATGTGAGAAAGGTACATTTCACTTTTCAGAATGTATAACACTGGGCTCTTGAAAAAAGCATTCAGTGGAACTTCCACCTTGCCTGTATATTGGTACCAGTCAGTTTAAGAGGCCTAACAGGCAATTCAAAGAGCTCTTATTAAAGTTACAATGTGGCAAATAGATGTCCTGGTGGGTGTCACCACTGCTACATGCCTGCATTGATTAATGTAAATTCACAACCTCTGGGGACTCACACTCCCTATACCAGTGCCACAGGAGTCTCTCAGTTGTTTTTATTGGTCGTAATGGGGACACCTCTAAATTTCATGTTCTTGATTTCCGTCTCACTATACGATCCTCTCCCTCCTGGTCGAGTACCTGCTTTGCTTCCTAGGAATGCCCTCCTACACTCAGAAAATCTCAGACATCATCAAATTTTAAGTGGATATAAAAGTATCGTATTATAAGGCACCAAAATTTCATATGAAAGTTGAGGCTCCTTTGAGGGTCTTGGGGTCCCAAAGACCTAACCAGTAGTTCTGGGCTCTCACCAGATATGCTGTGCACCCAGCTCCAAAGGCTTCCCACCTAGATCTTTCTCTGTCAGCCCTACCAATTGCACTTAACTTTTGCATTTCACTGTTTTGTCATCCAGCAAAATTATTCAATCAAACAATCACATCCTCCTGTGGGAAACAGGGAACTTCCTCCCATCCTTTGGTAATTGCAGAGCCTGGTTCCCATAGTCCCTGCTTTTTTACTCTGCTCCTGAGTTCCATCCCGGCGTGGCTCTGTGTGGTGCATAGTTTCCTCCTTCCTGGGCTGGGAGGACGTGTGACTAATAAACTGCTGTCAGTCTCCCGTGTCAAGTGCCATGAGTCTGGCCATCCCTTAACCCTAGGGTGGGAATCATTCCCTCACCAATGGAGAGAAGAGGAGGTGAATAAGCTATATGGAGTGTTCTAAGAAGAGAGGAAATATTGATAGGAAAGTTTAATCTAGAAGCAATGAGCATATATTCAAGTGTTTTTTAATGGGGTCTCGATGTGCTCAGTTTTACATGCTAAAATAATGCAGCAGAGTAGAAGATGAATTGCAGGGATAGACTGGAGTTAGAAGGTGAAAAGCTTGTTTCAATAATCCAGATGAGAAATGATGAAGCTTGCTCTAGCCTTTGGAAAAATGAAAGAGACAAGAGATTCAAAATTCCGTAAGTGGTAGGAGTTGGAATTTACTGGGATTTGAGGGAGGTGAGGATGCAACAATAGCTCCCAGGTTTCTAACTTGAGCAGTAGTTATGTGATGATTCCACCAATCCTTACAGAGAAGGTGGGAAAAGAAATTGACTTGAAGGAGAAGATTGTAACTGAAATCAAGGGAGATGAGGCACTTTGGAAGAGAGGGACTGGTACAAACTCTTTCTAATGCTGAAGAGAGGCGAGTAAATCAAACATGGACTAAACAAGCATTGTTTGGATTTGTCAGTCAGTGGATCCTCATTGGATATCTTTGACAGAGCAGTCCCAGATCAGATTTAGGCCAATGGGCCTGAGAAATTTGAAGGGAGGTGAAGAAGTTTAGCCAATGAGTGAAGACCACTACAGGGCACCATGCTGAAAAGAGAAGGGTTGAAATCAAGCATGACATCATTTTTGTTGTTGTTTGAAAATGAAAGTTTGAACCTATTGAATCCATTCAATTGAATAGGTTCTCACTGAACCTATTAGTGGAATGAACACTATGTTTTAGTTGACAAAGAGATTAGTTGACAAAAATACACAACAAACTGAAGAATGATGGGCTAGGATGCTTGAGGAGAGATCCAAACCCAGATCTAGAAGGCTAGTTATGTTGTGGGTAAGTGGCATGCTGTGTGTTCTGCTTAAACTCTGCGTGAGACTGGAATATGGAGTTATCAGAAAGTTGAAGAGAATTCTCCTTGGGAAAAAAAAAAAGAGATGTCCTGCAACTTAAAAGACTTGAGAATGGTAAAGTGCTGAATTTTAACAGTCATTGTGAAACGTGCAGAAGGCTGAGGGGACCAGAAAAAAAGTATCAGCTGTGTTGTTAAACAATGCATTTGATGAGATCCAAACTGGGTCATTCCCCTTAGTGGCCGGGTATCAAAAAGAAAAGAAAACTTGAATTAATCAGGAGTAGCAAATTATAGGCAAGTGTAGAGGAAAGTCAGTAGATTCAAGCAGTTGAACATATTAATTAAGAGGGGAGTTGAAGTGTTGACTCATGGAGTTCACCCTGATAGGACAAACATTTGGGGGTACTGAGAGGTTAAAGTACAGGGCATAAAGGGAGGGGTCTAAAAGGAAAATTAAATTATGTGACTCTCAAGCCTCAGAACAAAGTCCAGGGTGTGGTCATGGGAGTAAGCTATTGAAGTGAAAAAGAAAAAGCAGTCTAAAGTTTCTGTGTGTTTACATATCTTGGGGTGGAAAATTGAAGAGGATGAGTCAAGGTTTCCTTGAACTCTCATCTGATAAATCCAAAGTCACTGAAAGTCAAAACAACCATAGAACATCATATATTCTAAAAAGCTTTATAATTTAAGCAAAATAAAATCATTTGTCCACTTTCAGTTGTAGTTGAAACACTTTCAGTTGTAGAATTTGAAGCATTTGATGAAATTATGTAATAGAGAATATGGTAGATAGATCATTGGGTTAGACCAAGTTTTGAATCTTAGTATAATTTACTCGCTGTTTTATCCCTCTAAGCTTTATTTTTCTTATCTACAGAATGACAGAAATCATAGTACACACCTCATGAACTTGCTGTGATCATTGATATGGTATTAGCATATTGCTTAGCACATAGTAGCCTTCTGAATTAATTCTACCTCATATTATAACACAATCCATTATTTCTGCTGTTTGCAAATATGTTATTCATTTCCTACAATATAGTTCACAATACTGTATTAGTTCTCTATGGCTGCTGTAACAAATTACCACAAATTTAGTGACTTAATACCACACAAGTTTGTTCTCTTACAGTTCTGAGCTCAGAGGTTCAAAATCAGTCTCTCTCGGCTGAAGTCAAGGTGTTATCAGGGCTGATTTCTGAAGGCTGTAGAAAAAAAAAAATGTTTCCTTGCCTTTGGTAGTTTCTAGAGACCACCTGACTCTTTGGCCTGTGGTCCCTTCCACTGTCTTCAAAGCCATCTGTGTAGTGTCCCCACCTTCTGTCACTGTTTCTATCATCACATTGCCCTCTCGAACTCGTCTCCCTCTTATAAGGGCCCTTCTGATGACCTTGGGCCCACCTGGATAATCCCGGGTAAGGGGTAATCTCCTCTTCTAAAGATTCTTATTTAATCAATTTTGCAAAATTACTTTTGCTATGAAAGTTACCGTATTCACAGGTTCCAGGAATTAGGATTTTGGCCTCTTTTGAAGGGAGGTGTGCAGGTTATTATTCAGCCGACCCCAGGCAGGTACTTCAGAGATCAAAGTGAAGGAGACAGGAATATCGGCTGATTTAAGATGAATCATGTGTTAAATTCTAGAGTCTTTTATTTTCTTTCTTAATCTCATCACTAACAAACACATGAATTTCTAAACAAATGAATAAACAAGTAATTGCCTGATGGATGTGAGAATTGTCCTCCTTCCCCATATCCCCCTCTTTTAACAACTTGACTCTCTAATTTTTCACAAGACAAAGTATCATTCACTACTGACTGTGTTCTGTGTTCCCTGTGAAGCAGTGCCTGGACCTTGGCTCTTTCCTTTCCTTGTAGACAAAGCAGCCTGTAGCTTCTTATCACCGTGATTACCCAAATTCACTGCTGTCTTTCCTCCACACCCTCTTCTGTTTCCAATATATTTGCACATTTATAGCATTAATGAAATCAAGCATACTAGGACACTGAAAGGAAAGGAGATGAGTATTGAAACCCACGTTGCAAGTATCAACAGGCAAAAATTAAGAGAACATTTCATCAATTTAAGGCAGAAATAAATGTGACCATTCTGCATTTTCAATTTATTTTTTAATGTTGATTCTTGGCCCATGAAAGTACCAGTTACAGTTTATGCAGAACAGTAATCATCAGCTTCTCATAACAGAAACTCAAGGTTCATGTATTGTTACATACTTTCTTTTTTCTTTTTGCATACAAGTAGAAGCAGCAAGATCTCCCATTTCATTGCGGGGTTTCAGATTCCACAGTGTCTTTTACGTTTTATCTATTCCTAAATTCTAACTCTTCTTGATTTTATCTTGTTGAGATGTTACAAACTTTTCTGCCTCAATTTACTCTATATTTATGCCCAAATTCCAAAGCCCATTTTTATTGCCTTTGTCTCTCTAAGGTTTTTTTTGTTTTGTTTTGTTTTTGTTTTTTTTTTAGTTTCATTTTATTTTTCATTGACGCATAATAATTGTACATATTTCTGGGGTACAATGTGACGTTTCAACACATGTATACATTGTGTGATGATCAAAGGATAATTAGCCAATCCATTACCTCAAAACTTTACTATTTCTTTGTGATGAGAATATTCAAAATTCTCTCCTCTAGCTATTTTGAAATATGCATTATTGTTAACTGTACGCACCTTACTGCAAAATAGAATACCAGAACTAATTCTTCCTAGCTATTGTAACTTCATACCCTTTAACTAACGTCTTGCTATGCTCCCCTTCTTAAGATTCTGACTGAAGGGAAGGATGCTAAACTTTCCACGAATGTGCCTCGCCTAATTCGTGCTGAAGGGAAACTGAAACCTAAGTGCTTCTGAGAGGAGAAAGGAAACCGAAACTCCTGCAGGCATAAAAGAGCGGCTGCGGTGGCTCAGAGCACCCAGTCCTAGGCCAGGTGTGGGGTAACCTGGAGCTTCCACCTGGGCTCTGCGCTAGGTGTCTGTTTCACTCCTTCCCCGCGGGGCGCGCAGCTCACGGGTCTTTGGACACCACCGGTCCTGAGTCCGCGGTGAGGAGTTGGGGATGTCCCTTGGGAAGAGCCTGGGGCGAAGCTGTCTTGTGGGAGTTCTAGGTGTTCTTTAACGGACCGCACAGGGAGGTGGCACAGGTGGCTCCGGGCGCCGGAAGCCTGGGAGTCTCCTGGGCTCGCAGGGCGGTGGCGCACGGGCCCCCTGCTGGCCCTGGGAGGCCGGGCGTGGGGAGGGGCGGAGGAAACGACAATCTTGATGAACGCTGCAAAGGCCTGAAGTCTGAGAGAGAGAACAGTGCTTAGGCATTTAAGGAGTCCCCTTCAAAGGTGGGAGCTGGGTAATGGAGGTTGAGGAGAAATTAAGGGACATCATATCCGAGCACAGCCAGTAAAACCTGTACATCGACAGCAGCAAGTGGCGTCCACCTTCAATCCCTGCTCCAGACTTGTAGAATCAGAATCTGTATTTATTAATAAGATCCTCCAGGTAAATTCTGTGCACCCTTACATTTCAGTGGCTTAAGACAATAGAAATTTATTTCTTACTCCAGTAACAGAATAATTTATTCCTGGTCAAAGGGCAGGTATAGTGGCTTAAAACCTTACAAGTTTATTATTTTACAATTGCTATGGATCAGAAGCCCAGGCATGGGTAAACTGAGTTCTCTGTTCAGCATCTGATCGAGCTGAAATCAAGGTATTTGTCAGAGCGGTGGTCTCGTGGGACGCCATGGGTGCTCATTCGGGTTGTTGAAAGAATTCAGTTTCTTGCAGCTAAAGGACTGAGGTTATCTGCTTTCTTGCTGGCTGTTGGCTGGGGATTCCCATGTCTTTAGATTTCACCCTGAGATCTTAGCTACAGTGGCCTTCTCACAACAAGGTAGCTTACACCTTTAAGAAGGTATAAGCCTTCTTTGGGGGAATCTCCCGAGTCTACTATGATGAAGTCTTACATAATGTAACCGAATCATTAAAGAGACTATGCCATTAAATTCACAGGTCCTGCCCACACTCAAAGGGAGAGGGTTATACTGGGTACTGGAAGCCATTTTTAGCCCACCAGCTCTTCCCCAGGCAGGGTTTCAGGAGCTTGATGCCTTTCATCAAGTAACTCCACCATTCTGTTCCAATACAGAATACGCGATTTCCTTTCCCTTCCCTTGCCCCCATTTTTTTCCTCTTTACCTCCCCTTTCCACCTTTCCTCTTCCCTCCTTTTTTCTCTTTTCCATTTTTCTTCCTCCTTTTCTTCTTCCTTCTTAAGATTGTTTGAATCAGAATATGGTTAAGACACTACTGTGATTGGATGATAAGCCTTATAAGGTTCTTGCAATTTCTTCATCCCCTTTTAATTTATTCATTTGTAAAATGTGTGGTCTTAGATTGCTTGTTTGTTTTTGTATGTGTGTGTCCTGTTGGGTGTATGTGTGTGTGTCCTAATCCCCGTGGTGTCATTTAACATATTTTGTTGGCCTCTAAACTTCTTGTAAATTAATCATTACTACTAGCGTTTTGATCAGATTCAGGTTTTTTGTTTTTCGGTTTTTTTTTTTTGAGATGGAGTCTTGCTCTGTTGCCCAGGCTGGAATGCAGTGGCTTGATCTCAGTTCACTGCAGCATCTGCCTCCGCCTCCCAGGTTCAAGCGATTCTTCTGCCTCAGCCTCCCAAGTAGCTGGGATTACAGGTGCCTGTCACCACGCCCAGCTAATTTCTGTAGTTTTAGTAGAGATGAGGTTTCACCATGTTGGCCAGTCTGGTCTTGAACTCCTGACCTCAGGTGATCTGCCCTCCTTGGCCTCCCAAGTTTTGTTTTGTTTTGTTTTGTTTTGGCTGAGGGAACTACAGTACTTCAGTGACGGTGCAGACACTTGCCTCTATTTTTGTTGTGCTATCATTTAAAAATACTAAGATCTGTTAATTCATTAGGAGTTGTAGAATGGTGATATTCTGTCATTCCTTCTGTGTTTATTAGCTGCATTATTTCTAGAAATGAATTGCTCTTGTATCTACTCTTTGGTACTGCGATGGTGCAGTACTTAGAAGAAAAGCAGGATAATTTCTTGATTCCATAAACCATTGTTTTTTTCATATATTGTCTTCAGATGCTATTGCTGGACTTCCTGCTGTGAAAGATGAAGAATTTAGCATTCATATTTATTTTTCTTTCATTCATCCCTTTGTGAACTGCCAAATTGGTTAATTATATTATTATTTTCCTACTGTCAAGGCTTATCATATTTTACAGCAGTTTGTGGATTTGATTCTTGTGATTTGTTTTTATGTTGAGTCAACAGTAACAAAGAAGTAAACAGCAGTGACAAAATTATGAGTATGTACACATTACTCAGTGTAGAAGCAATCTGGGAATTGCTATGCTAAGACATGGAGTTCCATATTATTAAAATTACTGTTTGAAATAGACTTTTGTAAATCTGAAGTACCATGGGTTCTCTTGTTTTTCTTTATAGCTTCCCCTAACTTTTCTAAATCATGCAAAGTTTCATTGTTTTTTGATTGTCTTCATTCTTGATGAGTTTTCCCCAATTTTCTGTATTATCTCTTTAAATAAAATTATCATTTAAGATATATAGTTGGCATTGTGGAAGACAGTGTGGTGATTCCTAAAGGATCTAGAACCAGAAATACCATTCGACCCAGCAATCCCATTACTGGGTATATACCCAAAGGATTATAAATCATTCTACTATGAAGACACATGCACACATATGTTGATTATAGCACTATTTACAATAGCAAAGACTTGGAACCAACCCAAATGCCTGTTAATGATAGGCTGGATAAAGAAAATGTGGCATATATACCCCATGGGACACTGTGCAGTCATAAAAAAGAATGAGTTCATGTCCTTTGCAGGGACATGGATAAAGCTGGAAGCCATAATTCTCAGCAAACTGATACAGGAACAGAAAACCAAACACCACATGTTATCAGTCATAAGTGGGAGTGGAACAATGAGAACACATGGACACAGGGAGGGGAACATCACACACTGGGGCCTGTAGGAGGGTTGGGGGCAAAGGGAGGGAGAGAATTAGGACAAATGCCTAATGCATGCCAGGCTTAAAACGTAGATGACGGGTTGATAGGTGCAGCTAACCACCATGGCACATGTATATCTGTGTAACAAACCTGCATGTTCTGCATATGTATTTCAGAACTTAACATTTAAAAAGGATATATGGTTGGTGAAATTTATGACTTCTTAAAAGTCTAATTACATCTTTTTGCCTTCTCCATGAATCAAATCACTATTTAGATGCAGAATTCTAGGTTCAAATTATTTTCCCTTTAGAAATTTGAAAATGCTTTATTTTATCAAAACATCCAGGAATGTTGCTTATTTTAATTAGTTCTGTGTGCCACATATTATTTTAATCAATTCATATCCATGGGTTCATACATTTAATTAGCTTGAAAACACAATCAGAGGTGAGTAATATTATTGTTCCAGTCTTATAGATAAGTAAATTGAGACTCAGAGATGCTAAATACCTGTCTAAGCATATAGAACTATAGTATATTTCAGAACCAAGATTAAAATGCAAGTAGTCAGCCAACAGTGTTTGTGCCTTAAACCAGTTCTCATATGGCCTGACTTCCATTTCTTTGTACCTTTTCTGTCTTTCTCTTTATTCTTGGAGCTCTGCAATTTTGACAACCTGTGCCTAGATGTGGTTTTCTCTTTTGTCATTATTTCTACTCAGTAGTTGGAGAAACATTTCAATCTAAACACATTATGTTGTTATTTAGTTCTGGCCTAATATTATTATATTAGTGTAAGTATATATCTTTGATTATTTTTATCCCCACTCATTTTGGAATCTTAGTTATCTCTTACTAGAATTACCAGTAGGGGGAGGAGGAGCTTACTGACTGACTTCTGTATATTTTAGTATTTTTAGAATTTTTTCATCTCTTTGTCTTTTACTTTTATCCTTTACAAAATTTCCTGGACTTTAACCCTCCAGATCACTGACTTAAAATTCCAGCATGCTCATTTTATTGTTCTACACATGACTTTCTTCTTTGTAAAATTATGTTTTAAATGTGTATGAACACTTGCATGCTTTCTCTTTCTCTCTCTAGCAGCCTGTTATTATTTTATGAGAAATATTTTTAATTCTTTGAAAGTAGTAATTAGAAAACTTTGAAGGTCTTTTCTGTCTTTGCATCGTGCCTATTCATCTGGTTTCTTATTTTTGCTTTTTTTGGTGCCTCAAAAAAAAGGCACATACCTTATTGGTACTAATGTGTGTGTGTGTGTGTGTGTGTGTGTGTGAGTATTCAATAATCAGTTACTACAGGTGGCTGGATCTCTAGCATGTCTCTCCCTGAAATAACAGAGAAGTGGGGATAATGACTGTGAATTCTGTTTAAGTGTTAAGGTCTGCATGTGTTGGGGCAGAGTTAATAGGGAGCTAGAGGGTATATAAGAGGAACGCCTAGGGTGTGTAAGCCTACTTTAGTATAGGGTATGTAAGAGGAAAGCCTATTAGGCTTTACACACCCTGTCTTACATACCCTGTCCTGTGTCATGTAGAGCAGCCTGTAGGATCTCAGACTTCCCATAGGCAGGCTATAGAATCCCTTGATTGTCAAATTAAGGAGGGATTGCACATTAAGGCAGTTTTATTTTGTCCCCATAGTTATTGTTGAAAAGTTTTACAGGGTTTAACAGGCACCCACGTCTCAGTCATAGTTATATTTCATTATAAAAACTGTATTATTCCTTTTAATCTATGTATATTATTTCTTAAAACAATTTCTAAGTTGTCAGGACATAAATAGTTATTAATTTGTTTGTATCTAACTACTTAATAAATGAAATGGTTAGATATTGATTTTGTCCTAGGAGTGGCATAAAAAAATTCCTGAGACTCTAGGAGCATCGTGACCATCTGGCAACCTGTAAATTAACTTATTTCATCTTGTAAAATCTGACGCTATACTTTCTGAAGTTTTCTGTAATATACTTGGGGTTAATTCTCTCTTGCCTGTTCAATTCTCACTGACCCATTTTTTTCCATTTGAGCTTGGTACAATTTGGAGAGTTGAAGAAAGATAGTATGGCCAACGCACAATTAGTGAGGTTGAGGATTGCATGAAATGGGTGACAGAGAGTTTTTATGAAGATACCTAATCTCCTTACCTGGGCACAAGACCAGTGTCTGGTTCTTACCTCCTTCTCCAATATCATCTCCAATGAGCCACCCTGCCCTGTGCCATGTAGAACAACCCATAGGATCTCAAACTTGTCATGTAGTTTCACAACTTTATGCATTAAACTGATGCTGATTTTGCTACCTGGAAAGTAAATCTCTGTATCTCTCACTTTCCCCAACATTCTTTCATAAGTCTTCATCATCTTTTCAACCTGCTGTCGAAACCTCAGAACACAGGACCCTGATCCCTTCATTCTGATTTAGGAACTCTCAATTCTCTAATGGCTTCCTGTGCCATTTCTGCTAGAACACAGCAAATTAGATGTAAGTGTGACTTAGTTGTCTTTAAACCTACCCCAGATTGTACAAGGAGAGAATCATGCTTCATGCATATTTGCATATGTTTCAGCAAGTACAATGTTTGGTAAAGTGTAGATACTGTATAATCTTTGAAATAAGACAGCAACTGGGTGAGTGAGAAACCATACTTATGCTCGTGTCTCCATTATGTGTCCCTAAACATCTCAGCCCATAGTAATTCCATTTTTCTTTAAACTTATTTGTCATTACAGTCATATACTTCTTCGCATTGTTATTGTAATATTTAATATCAGCATGTGCATCACCATTATATGTTCCTTAATACCATGGAATAGGAATCTCTCTCTCTCTCTGTCATCTATCTATATCTATCTATCTATCTATCTATCTATCTATCTATCTATCTATCTCTATGTATCTATGTATGTATCATCTATCTATATCTATCTGTATCTATCTATCTATATATCATCTATCTCTATGTATCTATGTATCTATCATCTATCTCTATATATCTATGTATCTATCATCTATCTATATCTATCTATCATCTATCTCTATCTATGTATCTATCATCTATCTCTATGTATCTATGTATCTATCATCTATCTATCATCTATCTCTATGTATCTATGTATCTATCATCTATCTCTATGTATCTATCATCTATCTATATCTATCTATATCAAACTATCTACTATCTATCCATAAATCATGTATGTATCTACCTATCTATCTGTTTCACAGCCCTAACATATTGAATGGCAAATGTCTCAGTATTTAGTTTCCATGACAGAATGCTCAAGTGCATTTTCATCTACCTCTTTAGTATTTTCTTCTCTATTATCTTTGCAGATTCTTCCTCCTCTCTTGATATATTAAGTATTAGTATCTTCGAATGTGGATTTTTAGTACTCTTCTCCCATGATGCTGTCTCTCCCTGGCCAAGCAAGCTCATCTACACCAATGGCCTCATTTACCATTAATACTCAGATTACTTACCTCTGCAAATCTAGTCCAGACTTTGTATTTGTCCTCTAGACTTGTGTATTTTACTACTTACATACTTACATACCATGGCTTATGGGAAATCTTGAAAGCAAGTCAAATTCAGGTGGTTCACAAATGTAGCCATAATCTTTTCCTGACATGTAGCCTTGTTCTAAAATTCCCAGCCCAGGGAATGGCCTAGTCATCCATCCTGTTACTTGAGCTAGAATCTTGTGTCATTCTTGACAGCCCCCTTTCCTCTCTTCTCCATCCACATCCAATCCAATTCCAAATTATGTCAAACTCATCTCCTAAATGTCCTTCAAGTAGATCTACATCTCTCCAGCTTCATTATCTCAGCTACCATCAAACTATATTACATCAAATTATCGTCATTAGTCTCCTGCACAGTAACTTTCTCTCTGCTCTACTAAGAAACTTACTCCCATCCTATTATTTTCTATATTGTAGCTGGACTAATCTTTTCAGAATGCAAAGCCAATCACAATACCACCTGCTTAAAATCCATCAATGGCTAATTTTTGATTCTAGGATGAAAAGAAAATTCTATAACATGACTTCAATAGGCTCTGCCCACCTATTTCTCTAGTCCTCTCTAGTCTTTTACTGGATGGTCTCCACTCCAGCCCTACTGACTTCTTTCTGGAATCAGTGTCACCCACAACCCTTCATGCCCCTGAGCTTTTACACATGGTATTCTGATATTTCCTTTGCCAGAAATGCTACTTTTTCTCTTTTTGCCTAATTAATTATTGTTTATTTCTTAGAACTCAGCTCAGGCATTATTTCTTTAGGGAAACTTCCTCTGACCTCTTGACTTTGTCCTTTTTGCAATGTTCCATTGTTTCTGTGATTATCTGATTAATAATTATCTTTAAGCTCTGTGAGAGCTGTCAGCAATGTTGATTTGTTCATTCTTGTATTCCTTGTGTCTAATAATTTGCTTTACATCTAGTAGTTATTCAATACATATTTGTTGAATAAAGACTCATTATCTTTTCTTTTTTGCAGGACTGCCATTTTCATTAAGAACTACCACTTAGAGGTACCAAAGTAAAGGATATTTGCTAACTTTAATACTTGCCAGTTCAGGTTGGAGTCACAGGCAGCAGCAAGAATGGGTAATTTTCCACTTAAAATATTTATAGATTATAAAACAATGTTACTCTGTAAACTACATAGATCTAATGGAATTAAAATAACCACATTACTGTTTTACTTTCTTGAACAATAACTAAATGACAGCGCCTGTAAAAAGGACCAATTGAAAAATAACCCATTCTCTTTCTCTTTTTTTTTTAATTTAGAAAGAAATGTTCTTACAACATTTTCACAGCAAATGTCCCAGTTAATTTTGAATGAAATGCCAAAAGCTGAGTGAGTATTATTACAGTAATAAAGATGAGAAATCATATATCATGTTCCCTGTATGTCTATTTGGCCTTATACTGATGTACAGACAGTTGGCCATTGAACAATGTAGGGGTTAAGGGCACTGAACAACTATAGCAGTTGAGAATACATGTTTAACTTTTAAAAAATTATTGTTAATTAATTTATTTTTATATATATTTTTCTAAATTCATGCCAGACAGATAATGAGATAACTTTGTAACAAGGGTTGAGTAGGGCACATCCAACACATACACATAAAAACCCAATCATCACATTTATGAACTGCAAAAGGATCATGTTTGACTTTTTACTGCTCCAAAACTTAACTGTAATAGCTTTCTCTCTGCTCTACCAACAAGTTTGCACCCACCCTATCTATTGTCTATCTTGTAGCTGGACTAGTCTTTTCAAAATGCAAAGCCCATCAAAATGCCACCTGCTTAAAATTCATCAATGGCTGATACTTGATTCTAGGATGAAGAGAAAATTCTAAAACATGCCTTCAAAGGCTCTGCCTGCCCTCTTATTTCTCTGGTCTTAGTATAGAAAGTTAAGAACATCATAAGGAGGCAAAAATGTATTTATTAAGTGGGAGTGGATCGTAACAATAGTGACATCTTCAATGGTGCCATCCCCCCAGACGTTCACAACATTCTGTCTGTCAGGCTTCTCTTTCATAGCATTGACAATTCTTTCCATAGATTACTGTGTGTAATGAGCCTTGAAGCTTCTTATGACACTCTGATCTGAAGGCTGAATTAAAGACATTTTGTTTGGGGGCGAGTAGACCACTTCAGCATCTTTGGTGTTGAACTCATGGAGTTCTGGGTGGCCAAGGACATTGTGCAATATCAAAAGAACTTTGAATAGCAGTCCCTCGCTGGCAAGGTACTTCCTGATTTCAGGGACAAAGTATCAATTTAACTAATTTGGAAAACGTGTCCTGTTGTCCAGGACTTTTTGTTGTACAACTGAAAGACTGGCAGCTGGTGTTTATCTTTTCCCTTCAGGTCTCAGGAGTTGGCAACTTTACAGATAAAGACAGGCCTGAAGATAAAACCAACTGCCTTTGCACAATACAGTAGAGTTAGCTTATTCCTTCCTGCCCTCAATCCTGGTGCTCGCTTTTCGTTTGTACTAATAAATATTCTTTGTGACTTTGATTTTTTTTGTTCCAGAATAATTTCATTTGCATTAAAAAAACCTATTCAAGCAAATATCCTTTCCCCTCAGTGATTTCCTTCTGTCTCTTAGTTGGCTAAAACTGCTTCTCTTGTTATCTTGACATTTTTCAAGCTACACTTCTTTCTAAAATTATCAAACCATACTGTGCTGCTATTAGATTTTCCAGCTTTAGATATTTCGTCTTCCTTTTGCTTTGTCCTATAGTTACTTTGCTTTTTCTTGAATCATATTAGAGTCTATAAATATGCCTTTTTAGACAATCCCACACCCACATAAAAGCTCTATTTTCAATGTGAGATAAAAAGGTCTTTCACAAAAAAATGCAAGATTTTTATGACTGCTGCAACAATGCCTTCACTAATTTCTTACAACATTTTTTTTTACAATGGTCCTTACATTAGGTTTATTTATCTGGAAGTGGTGGTCAACTATAACTGCAAGCATCAATCTATGACACACATCAGGCAATTCAGCTTTTTCTTGTAATGTCATAACTTGCTCTGCTTTTTGGGAACACTTCTGGCATCACTAGTGGCACTTCATATGAATTCCATGGTTTTATGATATTGCAATAAACATGATGAAAAATACGCAAGAACCTTGAGAGATCACTTTTTACTGTGTTTGGAGAGAAGTTTACTGAAGAAGAACTGCTGACTCACCACAATACAACAAGAAGTGGCTACAAAGTTATTACAGTAGTACAGTATATACTAGAGTTAATTTTATGCAGTTATGATTTAATAGTGCAGCTTAACATTTATTTACATTTCTCTCAGCTCTGACAGGTGCCATGTATAGTCTATAAGTGTGTGCATAAATTTAGATAATTTTTAACTTTTACAATAGATCTGTGTATATTTTATGTCAGTAAATGCTAAAATAGACTACATATACTTTATGCATTCGTGACATAGCTAACTTAAATTTTTTTTTGTATTTGTAGGCTACATGGCTTGAGAGTTTTTTCAAATAGTAACAAATTTTCACAAATTTTTCTAATATATTTAATATGTAGTATATATGTATCAGTGTATATATATATCAGTATTTATATCAGTGTGTATCTATGTATTATATATCTATATATAATATATATCTGTATATAGTATAGAGTATTATATATAACAGTATATAGAACTATGTACACTACTATATATATGTATATATGATTGTTCAACACAGCACTTTCAGAGCTGTATGATAGTGAATGGAAACAGTTTCCTCTTGCTTCATTTGTCAATAGCCATCAGTGAATCCACTTGTAAGGGGCTGAGTTTGATTAAGCAGAAAATATATATAATTTAGGTTTATATGCAGGGTACAAGTACTAGATTCATGGTCCAATCAGGCTGTGCCATATGGCTTTGGATAATTTGCTCTCTCTGAGCCTAAGATGTGGATAATCCTGCCTTCTTCCTGTGAAGGATAGTTGTGAATGTAGATATATTTGAAAAGCCTTAGTGTAGACACTGCCATGAGACAACTCAGCAAATTTAGCTGTTGATGATAATGATAATGAGCTAATAAGAACGCTGCCTTTTTGGAACATGATTTAATGTGTCTGTGATTTTTGTTTTAACTGTTTTTCATTTTAGATATTCCAGTTTATTCAATGATTTTGTTGAATCTGAATTTTTTTTGATTGATGGGGATTCATTACTTATCACATGTATCTGTGAGATATCATTTAAGCCTGGGCAGAACCTTCATTTCTTCTATCTGGTTGAACGCTATCTTGTGGATCTTATTAGCAAAGGAGGACAATTCACCATAGTTTTCTTCGAGGTAACATGACAGTTGAGTTCTTTTTTATAATATGAGAACTAAAACTAAAATTTCCTAAATTATTTTATATATTTTTTCTTATTACAAAGTAAATTATATCTATAGAAGTTCAGAAAATTGAAAGAAAAGAAGAGAAAACATGACCCACAATCTCAGTATTCAGAAATCACCACATTTGAGATTACATTTTATTTGAATGAAGAGAACTTTATTGTAAGGACACGGGATCATGAGAGAGGATGAGAAAGCTCCTCAATAGTGGCCCAGTTGAACTCTGGATTCTAGTTCTCCTGCTCTGAGAACAACTTCTGTTTTGAAAACTCAGCAGGCAATTTACAGGAGCCCAGAGGAAAATATATCTGAGTCTAGGGACAGTCATTAATAATGCTTTGTTGGCCAGGCACAGTGGTGCATGCCTGTAATCCCAGCACTTTGGGAGGCTGAGGTGGGAGGATTACTTGAGCCCAGAAGTTCGACACTACAGTGAGCCATGATCACACCACTGCACTCCAGCCTGGGTGACAGAGTGAGACCCAGTCTCTAACAATAATAATCAATGTTTTATTATGGTTTGTTTTAGGTATTTCCAAAATAAGACTATTTTTGGTTTGCTCTTTTATTATGAATATAATTAATATAGTTTTTAACAATTTCAAATAAAGATATGTATAACCACTACCACCCTTCCTAATCCTATATCTAAAGGTAAAGAGCTTTGGTATGGGTCTTTTCAGTCATTTTGCAGTCTCAATTGTTACATTTCTGAACATGGCTGAATGCTCGCCAGCCATGTTTTGAATAAAGAGCTAGTTTTCCAATCTAATGTTTACAATCTAGTTGGCTGCCCTAATTTTGTTATGCCGAGACAATCTCTATTGCTTAAGGAGGATTGCAGTAACCTGGAGCAATCCTCTAGAACGCAGTGGTTCACCTCAGCTTCCTGATACAGATGATTTATATCTACCACTTGCTTTCTATTCTTTTTCTTTCTAAATGAAATTAGAGAGGAAAAGAATTAGAAAGCGGGAAGGGTAAGTGTGATGAGCTCCGAGTATTAAGTGCCTGCTTAAAGGAGACACATGCATTTAAATCCAAGCTGCGATTTTTTTCGGTAAATATCTGTAAGATGGTAGTCAGAGTTTAAGGGTCTATTCCCCGACCATCAGACAGAACAAAACTGTTGGATTTTATTCCTTCCATGCCTTTAATGATGTATTAGCCAACTAAACGATTAAATGATAATTTTGAAATAAAATGTACTTCACCTCCTCCTCCACAGGATGCCGAGTATGCCTATTTCAACTTCCCTGAACTTCTTTCTTTGAGAACTGCTTTAATTCTTCATCTTCAGAAGAATACCACCATTGATGTTCGAACAACATTTTCGAGATGCTTATCAGAAGAGTGGGGAAGTTTCTTGGAGGAGAGTTACCCATATTTCCTGATAGTTGCAGATGAAGGCCTGAACGATCTACAAACACACCTTTTCAACTTTTTAATCATTCATTCTTGGGCAAGGAAGGTCAATGTTGTACTTTCCTCAGGGCAAGAATCTGATGTTCTTCGCCTTTATGCGTACCTTCTTCCAAGCATGTACAGACAACAGATTTTTTTCCAGAAGGTAATTCATATCCAAAAGACAATTTCTTCTAGAAATTTTCAAAATGTTCTAAGTTACTTGACTCAGTTTTTTCTCCTGCTCCTCTAGAAAATTATCAGAGGTTTAACAGATAGGTATAACAATTAATAATATTAAGTAAATAATAATAATACGAATACAGTCATTTATCAAACACTTATTGTTATAAAATTGTGCTTGGTATTTCTCATGAATAATTTTTATTTAACCTTAAAATCAATCTTATAAGGTAGGTGTGAGTATTGTCTGTGTTTTACAGATGATGAAATAGATACTAGAATAAGTAATCTGCTCACCAAACACACCAAATGAATAGTAGAACATGGATTTGAAAAGACACAATCTGACTCAAGCCCCTATGTCCTTAACCACTGCATAATATATTGACCTCAAGGTAATGAAGGCCAGAAATGCATGGAATTAGGCCAAAATTATGCCCCTGTTGCTGAGACATATTGACAAATGCTATTAATATGGTAGCCTTTAATAAGAAAACAATGGAGATGGTCAATAAAGAAGGAAAATAACTGAAATAAGCTTATTTCTTATTATTAAGTAATCAATAGGAGAATTTTCAAAGTTCTTAGAGTTCGAATTCCATGATGTTATTATTTTGATACATTAGTATATTTGACAATTACTGTATTGAAATTTTGGGAGTAAATATGCATACAGATGTATTTATAAATTACTATATTTATATATAAAATAATAAATAATAGCTACAATAATATATAATAGAAATAATTATAATAAATTTATTTACATAATAAATTATAAAAATAATACAGTAACAGTACATTAATAAAATTAGTACATTAAATAATACAGTTATTTATAAATTACTAAATTTATTTATAAAGTTATAAATACATCTAGTTTCTGCTTATTTTTCACTACTGATGGTGAATTGTGAATACGAAGGCCATTCTTTAATTCATCAAAATCATTTTTCAGACAATTAACATTTGTCACTGTTTGAGAATTGTGTCATACTCCTCATGTATTTGGAAACATTCACATGGTTGCCATAAAATAAGATAGTTTGTATTGCTTTAGTTAGTACAGTCATGCATCACATGGATACATTCCAAGAAATGCATCATTAGATGATTTCACTGTTGTGTAAACATCATTAGTGTACAGACACAAACCTCGATGGTATAGCCTATGACACCTTAGGTTATCTGATATAGCCTACTCTTCCTAGGCTAAACTTGTATAGCATGTTACTGTATTGAATACTCTAGGTAATTGTAACACAATGATAATTATTTGTGTATCTAAGCATATCTAAACATAGAAAAGGCACATTCAAAAATGGTATAAAAGATTAAAAATGATACACTTGTATAGGGTACTTACCATGAATGGAGCTTGCAGGACCAGAAGTTGCCCTGGGTGAGTCAGTGAGTGAGTGGTGAGTGAATGTGTAGGCTTAGGACATTACTGTACACCACTGTGGATTTTATTAATATATACAGTATTCACTTTGGCTACATTAAATTTATTTTAAAAATACTTTTTAATTTAGTACATTAACATTAGCTTACTGTAATTTTTTATTTTGTGAATTTTAATTTTTTAAAATTTTTTGACAGCTGTACAAACACATTATACAACTGTACAAAAATATTTTCCTTCTTTATTTTTCTTGAGATAGAATCTACTCTGTCACTCAGGCTGGAGTGCAGTGATATGATCACAGCTCACTGCAGCTTCCACGTCTCAGGCTCAAGTGATCCTGCTGCCTCAGCCTAGAGAGTAGCTAGGATTACAGGTGCACACCACCATGCCTAGCTAATTTTTGTATTTTTTGTAGAGACAAGGTTTTGCCATGTTGCCCAGGCTGGTCTGAAGCTCTGGGGCTCAACCAATTCGTCTACGTCAGCCTCCCAATATGCTGAGATTACAAGTGTGAACCACTGTGCCTGGACTTCCTTTCTTTATATCATTATTCTATCAGCTTTTTTTCTATTAAAATATATACTTTTTACTTTTTAAGCTTTTTTCTTAGAAGAAAAAAAGATGCAAACACACACATTAGCCTAGGCCTACACAGGGTCAGGATCATCAACAGCAACTGTCTTCTACCTCCAGATCTTGTCCCACTGGAAAGTCTTCAGGGGCATAGCACACATGGAGCTGTCATCTTCTATGATAACATGCCTTCTTCTGGAATACCTCCTTAAGGGCCTCCTGAGGCTGTTTGGCAGCTGTTTTTGAAATATAAGTGAAAAGAGTATACTCTAAAATAATAATAAAAAAATTAGTATAGTACAGTAAATGATAAATCAGTAGCAGTCATTTTTGTTATTATCAAGTATTATATACTGTATATAATTGTATATGCTGTACTTTTTTTGTTATTTTTTTTTGGAGACAGAGCCTTGCTCTGTCGCGGAGGCTGGAGTGCTGTGGCACGATCTTGGCTCACCACAACCTCTACCTCCTGAGTTCAAGCAATTCTCCTGCCTCAGCCTCCCAAGTAGCTGAGACTACAGGCACGCACCACCATGCTGGGCCAATTTTTGTATTTTTAGTAGAGATGAGGTTTCACTATGTTGGCCAGGCTGATCTCGAATTCCTGACCTCATGATCCACCCGCCTTGGCCTTCCAAAGTGCTGGGATTACAGACGTGAGCCACCGCACCCAGCCTATGCTGTACTTTTATATGCCTGTCAGCACACTAAGTGTGTTTACACCAGCTTCATGAACACTTGAGTAGTGCATTGCGCTGTGGCGTTATGATGGCTATGACATCACTAGGCAGTAGAAATTTTTCAGCTCCATTATAATCTTATGGGATCACCGACATATAAGTGGTCTATGGCTGAAGGAAGTGTTGTTATGTGGCTCATGACTATTATTAAACTATTTTCAACTCTGGTTGCCTACTCTGAGCAGGAATAGCCCTGGGATTCATTTTTATATTGGGAGGAAGTACTGTTATTAATTATCTCATTTTACTCTGTTAGAGCAATTTCTAAATCTGAGTTTTAAGAGTACCTACACATATCCTGTCTAATCTTTCCTTAAGAATAATTTTTTTTTTTTTTTTTTTTTTTGAGACAGAGTCTCTCTCTGTCACTCAGGCTGGAGTGCAGTGGTGCGATCTCAGCTCACTGCAAGCTCTGTCTTCCGGGTTCACACCATTCTCCTGCCTCAGCCTCCTGAGTAGCTGGGACTACAGGCCCCCGCCACCACACCCAGCTAATATTTCACATTTTTAGTAGAGATGGAGTTTCACCGTGTTAGCCAGGGTGGTCTCAATCTCCTGAGCTCGTGATCCGCCCGCCTCGGCCTCCCAAAGTGCTGGGATTACAGGCATGAGCCACTGCGCCTGGCCGAATAAATTTTTTAATGAAGAATTTAATTTTTGTTAAAGTAATCTATTTCTAATTTGTTGAATATTCACCTTAAAGAAGTTATGTTATTAGTCAATTTGAGGATTATTTGAAATATGATTAAAAATACAATGTATATTGAAAATGGCTGCTACTGGGTGATAGGTACGTGAAAGGGGGTTATACTGTCTTTTATTCATGTGTATGTTTGAAATTTGTTAAAATATATGGCATTAAATGGGGATGATGGTGTTTTGGAGGGTGCTGGAAGTGTTCTAAAATTAGATTGTGATATTGGTTCCAAAGTTGATAAATTTACTAACAGCTATTGAATTGTAACAAAATGAATGAATTTTATGTTACGTTAATTATACTTTTATGAAGCTGTTAAAAAACAAAATATACTATATTCCTAGGCAAAAATTAACTTTCAAAGACACAATAGTGATGTTCAATGGGGTTTAAACTTACAATTACATTGGCATATTTTTTCCTTAGAAATATATTGTAACATAATTATATCTAAAATATGTACTTTTCTATAGTTGGAAAATAACTACTTATTTTATTTATAACAATTTTTCTGATTTTTCTTTATTTTACAGAATAAACGGAACTTTAAAGATGCTTACGTAACCCTGCTTAACCAGTTGAAAAGATTTAAGCTTTCAGCATTAGCACCTCTTTTTGGAAGTTTAAAATGGAATAATATTATGGAAGAGGTAACAAAACGTTTTAAAAAGCTTTGTATTTGAACTAAGTTTTTAGTTATAGAAAGGTTGCAAAAATCGTACAGAGTTCTCATATACTTCTCATCCAGCTTCTCCTAATGTTAACATCTTAATGTTAACATCTTAAATATGGGACATTTATAAAAACCATGAAATTAACATTGTGTTAATCCTGTTCACTAAATTTTAGAACTTATTCCAATTCCACTGACTTTTCCACTGGCATCCTTTTGCTATTTCAGGATCAGTCCAGGATACCACATCCATTCAGTTGTCAGTCACACTTTTGAGTGTCCTCCAGTCTGTAATAGTTTCTCAGTATTTTCTTGTCTTTCATGACCTTGAAGGTTTTGAAGACTACCAATCAGTTATTTTCTGAATGTCCTTCAGTTTGGACTTCTTTGATGTTTTCTCCTGATTGGAATGAGGTTATACATCTTCAGCTAGAATGTCACTGAATTAATCTTGGGTCTTCAGTGCATCCTAAGAATATGTCTGAGCATTGGTTAAGTTGGTGCCTGACAGTTTTCTCTACTGTGAGGTTACTATCTTCCCTTTGTAGTTAATAAATCTTTAAGGACATGCTTTGTGACTATGCAGACCCTGTTTCTTCTGAAACTTTAGTTGATTCACTTTAATGTCCATAGCAGATCTTGTCTGCAACAATGATTATTGATGATTTTGCCAAATGGTGATTTTTTATTTCACTCTTTCCTTGGAATTCCACTGTAAGGGACAGCTGTCCTAGTGCTGCCATTTATTTGTTTATGTCAGTATGGATAAATATATTTATTTTATATTACAGGTTAGAATCCAACATTGTAATTGTTTTGGAGCTCAACATGTTCCAGGTTTGAACATTAGAAGCACCTTTAGGTTGGCGCCTGTGTTCTTTTACAAGCTTTCATCTTTCTGTACTTTCTAACTTTCTGAAATCACAAGATGGTTGGGTCTCATCTTGTATTTTCCCTGCCCCACCCCTGATATTAACTACTTTGCCAAGGAAGAAGGCATTTAGAAGTTCAGATCTGAAAACTTTGTTGGTGAATTGCTACTGGAGTGTCATTGCTACTAGGACTTTTCAGCAAATGGAACTAGGATTCAAATCCATAATGGTTTATTTTACCCCTCCTCTTTCTTTATTTTTAATTTCTTTCTTCAATCAGGAGAAATCCAGCTTTCATTATCTACAATATATTCACTTATTTGTTCAGTTCTAATACACACATGAAGTTATTTTATTTTATTGATTTTGATTTTTATAGATTCAGGGAATACATGTGCAGGTTTGTTACATGAATATCTTGCATAATGTTGAAGTGTGGTTTTCTAGTGTACCCATCACCCAGTGTTGTACTCAGCAGGTAACTCTTCAGCCGTCACTCCCCTCTGACCCACCCCTTTTTGGAGCCCCCATGTCTATTATTTCCCTCTGTGTAGTAATTTTGTAACTGCTAACCATACCCTGTGAGAAAAAGTCAATGATATTATAATGTTTATGTGTAGTTCTCTTTTAACTGTAGCCATAGAATATGTTAATACACTGTTTCCGAAGTTATTCAGGTTAGTGACTTTTTCATCTACCTCCTTTGGTGTGGTTATGTTATCCTTTCTTATTTAATACAGTTACATTCATTGGTTAGTGTTTGTATTTCATCTTGGGTCCCTCCCACCTATTTCCTGGTTGTTTTTAATTATGTTCATTTTGAAAGGTATGTGAAAGGTATAGGAAACATTACCACCACCACCACACACACACACACACACACACACACACACATATTCTGGTGTTAAACACATAGATCATAGCAAATATATATATATATATATATATTTTTTTTTTTTTTTTTTTTTGAGACGAAGTCTCGCTTTGTCCCCCAGGCTAGAGCACAGTGGCGTGATCTCAGCTCATTGCAACATCCACCTCCCAGGTTCAAGCAATTCTTCTGCCTCAGCTGCCCACATAGCTGGGACTACAGGTGCCCGCCACCATGCCCGGCCTGTTTTTGTATTTTTAGTAGAGATGGGGTTTCACCTTGTTGGCCAGGCTGGTCTTGAACTAATGACCTCGTGATCTGCCCACCTCGGCCTCCCAAAGTGCGTGAGCCACCGCGCCCAGCCATAGCTTCTATTTTCTTAGTGTTTTTATCATAAATGCATGAATGTTTATTAAAAGTATGGATATAATTGTATGATTCTTCCTCCTCAGTTTTATTAGTATTGTATAGGGTATTAATGATTTTCCCAGTATTGAAGCCTCTCTGTATTACTGGAATAAATCCAACTTAGTCATGGTGTATTGCTTCTTAATATGGTGTTGGATTCTGTTTACTAATATTTTGTTTAGAATTTTTGCATCAGTATGCATGAATGATATTTCTGTAATTTTGTTTCTTTGAATTGCCTTTATCTGGTTAGATGTCAGTGTGATATGTTCTTCATAAAAAAGATTAGAATGTCTTCTCTTCTTTTTCAATATTGTGAAATAGTGTATAGATCATTGGGATTATCTAGTCTTTGAAGATCTGATAGAAATCATCTGTGAAGCTATATGGTCCTGGTGCTTTTTTGTGAGGTAGTTTATTAATTTCCTGTATTTCTTCCATGGCAATTGACTTCTTTGGGCTTGTTAACTCTAATGGGGTCACATTTAGTAATTTATTCTTCTGTGAAAATTATTGATTTCACTTAAGTTTTCAGGTGTATTTGCATTGAACTTTGTGAAGTAGGCTTTTGTGATTTATCTTCTGTTTCAATAATTACTTTCCCTATTAATTTTTATTTTGTGTATTTGTGAGTTCTCTTGTTTTTTTTCTGATCAAGTTAGCTAGTGGTTTGTCTGTTTTTAAGTTATTTAAAACCAAGAATTTTGATTTATTAATGAGATCTATTGATTTTTTAGTTTATTATGTGCCTGCTTTCATCTTTTACTTTTTTTGGTTTTTATGTTGCTGTTTCTTTTTAGATTTTTTGGGGGGCTGGGAACTTACTCATTTTAAAAATTCGTTTATTTTTATTGTTAAACATATTTAGTGAAATAAACTTTCCTCTGAATCACTGCTTTAAATATATCCCATAGATTATGCTGTAAATTGTTTTTATCATTAAAAAAAAAAATTCTGTAATTTCAGTTTGTATTTCCTTTCACCCAAGTTTGACTGAATAGAAATGTTTATAAGTTCCAGATTAAAGCATGTTTGTAATTTTTTTTTCTTTCTTTTTTTTTTTTTGAGACAGTCTCGCTCTGTCACCAGGACAGAGTGCAGTGGCACAATCTCGGTTCACTGCAGCCTCCGCCTCCTAGGTTCAAGTGATTCTCCTGCCTCAGCCTCCCGAGTAGCTGGGACTACAGGCTCGTATCACCACGCCCAGCTAATTTTTGTATTTTTAGTAGAGACAGGATTTCACCAAGTTGGCCAGGATGGTCTCGATCTCTTGACCTCATGATGTGCCTGCCTTGGCCTCCCAAAGTGCTGGGATTACAGGCATGAGCCACCGCACCCGGCTACATTCATAATTTTTAAAATTTCTTGTTTTTCCCACTGCCTTTATTGTATTAGGAAGATGTTAACATATAATTAATTCTTATGGATGTGCTGGGGACATTTAAGACAAATGAAGATTCCCTATCACCACAATGTAGTTTGATTTATAAGGTTTACTCTGTTCATTATGGTGGTTTAAGTCTTTTATCCCTTAACTTAATTTTTTTTGTCCAACTGTCTCTCTTGTGTATTAAAATTTGTTATTATAGGTGAGTTTCTCTATAGAGTTTATCTTTTGTCATTTTTATTTCACAAAGTTGGTTGCCATGCTATATGTTGGATAATTTTTCATAAGGGATATCTTTTCATTATAGATTATGGCTTTTAGAATAAGACTGCTTTTCTTTTTCACATGTAATGCTTTTGAGTTTGAATTCTACTCAGCCCAATATAAAGATACTAACCTCTGCTCTCTTTTCGTTTCCATTTACCTGGTAGAATTATGTCCATTCCTTTGTTTTTAGTCTTTCTGAATCACTTTGTTTTAGTTGTGTGTCTTGTATATGGAATGCAGTCCAAGTTGAAATTATTTTTTTCTTTTATAGGTAAGTCTTACATGTACTGATATGACTGATACGTTTGGTCTTGATTCTATAATATGTTATAGGCATTTATATTCCAGTGTGTTTGTTAAGTTTCTTTAATTATGAGATGTGTATTCTTTGTTATTTCATTTAAACAATTTTAAACTTTGGTCTGTTTTACATGTTTCGTTATGGTAATTCCCTTTGGGCTGTACCATTTTTATAAAAAGAATAATCTCAATTCTCTGTTTCCTTATTTTACCTTTCACTATGTGGTTTCTGAGGTTTCAGTTTTTCTCAGTATCCTCTAGCACTCATTTATTGTGTATAGTGGGTTTTCTTGGATTATTATTTTTAAAATATTAATTTTATTATTAAATTATCATTATTACTATCATTTTATTATTTATTATTTTTCATTGAGACAGAGTCTTGCTCTGTTGCCCAAGCTAGAGTGCAGTGACGTGATCTTAGCAACCTCCCTGCCTCCCTGATTCAAGCGATTCTTCCACCTCAGCCTCCCGAATAGCTGGAACTACAGGCCTGCGCCACCACACCTGTCTAATTTTTGTTAAAAGTGAGTTTTTGTCATGTTGCCCAGGCTGGTCTCGGGCTCCTGGCTCCAGCTTCCCAGAGTGCTGGGATTATAGCCACCGTGCCTGGCCCAGTTTTGTTGTTGAAAAGATGTGTAATGATAAAAATATTTTTCTGTCTTTCATTTCCCCTATTATTTTTCTGACCTTTTTTGGTTTTTATTTTATGTCATTTGGTTGTTTTCCTACCTTTCTTCATTAAATTTTATTGAGATTATTCTCCTTTGGGCATCTTGTAACTTATTCTTTATTTCTGGATAGCTTTGCATTTCTCTAAGATTATTTTGCTGAATTAATTATTTATTGTCTGCCTGCCTTCCTTCCTTTCTTTCTTCCTTCCTTCCTTCCTTCCTTCCTTTCTTTCTTTCTCTTTCTTTCTCTTTCTTTCTTTCTTTCCAACTCTGTTTTTGTTTATCAGTTGCTGAACAAAGATCATTTTTTGGCTGGGTGCAGTGGCTCATGCCTGTAATCCCAGCACTTTGGGAGGCTGAGGCAGGTGGATCACAAGGTCAAGAGATTGAGACCATTCTCGTCAACATGGTGAAACCCCGTCTCTACTAAAAATACAAGAATTAGCTGGACATGGTGGTGCACACCTGTAGTCCCAGCTACTCAGGAGGCTGAGGCAGGAGAATCGCTTGAAACTGGGAGGTGGAGGTTGCAGTGAGCTGAGATTGTTGAACCCAGGAGGTGGAGGTTCCAGTGGGCCCAGATTACACCAATGCACTGCAGCCTGGCAACAGAGTGTGACTCCGTCTCAAAAAAAAAAAAAAAAAAAAGATCATTTTTTGTATGATCTCATGCTTGTTTGAGTATATCCATGTTTAGAGTGTAGACTTAGAGATTTCTTCGGCTTTATGGTTGCTGTTTTTATTATTACTTTCAGAGGTAATGATGAGATTTTTTTCACACAATTTGTGTGAATTTTTTTCCTGCTATTATTTTTTGCAATAACTCTCTATGTACTTTCCTTTTGTTTTAATGATATTGAGGTTTGTTATAAGGTACTTCAATTTAATCCAATCCAATTAATTTAATTTAATATAATTTAATTTAATGTTATCTTTTTCTGCTAGCTTGTCAGAGTCCAGGCATGTTAGTGGGGTTTTTGTTAGTTTGTTCATTTATTTGTTTTGGTAGTGGGCGAGTGGTTTTGAATCTTCAGATTATCTGCTTTTCTTCTGACTTGCAGAGCCCTCAAATTCTTCTTTGTCTTCTTTTACCCTTTTGCCACTTAGTTGCCGAAGGATACTTCTTCCTTTTTTTAAAGCTTCCTTTTCTTTCCCAAAGCTGCTTTCAGAAAATTGTCCCCTTAGGTAGTTCCTATCTTTCAAATAGTCTCCATTCTTTTTAAAAATTTTAAATTAAAAAAATTTTTTTTGATTGACATATCGTAACTATATATTTATGAAGTACAATGTTTGGTTTTGATATATGTATACAATATGACATGATTACATGGAGCTAATTAACATATGCATCACCTTGCTTACCTATCATTTTTCATTGTAAGACATTTGAAATTTATGCACTTATTTTGAGATATATGACATTATTATTGGTTGTAGTCATCCTGCTGTATAATAGATCTCAAATCCCATTCCTCTTTTTTATCTGAAAGTTTGTACCCTTGGATCAGCAAGTCTCCATTTCTCCCCTCACCCCCTGAAGAGAAGAGTTTCTCTTCTCTATCTCTATGAGTTCAACTTTGTTAGATTCTACATGTAAGTGAGATCATTTGGTATTTGGCTCTTTGTCTTGGCTTATTTCACCTAGCATAATTCATGTTGTTTCATTCATGTTGTTGAAAATGACAGGATTTCTCCCCATTTTAAATGTTCAGTAGTATTCCATTGTGTATATATACTTCGTTTTCACTGTCCGTTCATCTGTTGATAAACACTTAGGTTAATCCATGTCTTGATTTTGTGAACAATGTGTCAATGAACATGGGAGTGCAGATATCCCTTCAACATACTGTTACAAGAAAAACTTCAGCTGAATTAAATTTAAAGGAGTTTAATTGAGCAATGAACGATTCACATATCAGGCAGCCCCCAGAATCACAGCAGATTCAGAGAGACTCCAGGGTGCCTCTTGGTCAGAACAAACTTATAGACAAAAAATATAAAGTGATATACAGGAATTGGAAGTGAGGTACAGAACAGCTGGATTGGTTACAGCTCTGCATTTGCCTTATTTGAACACAATTTGAATGCTCAGCACTGTATGAGTGGTTGAAGTATGGCTGCTTGGATCGGCCAAGACAGTGATTGTTACAGGAACATACTCGTAAACTGGGTTCTCTATCTTGTCTACCTATTAAGTTATGTTTCAATTTATCCACAAGGATTCAAATATGAAGTATGAAGTCCTTCTCAAGCCATATTTAGTTTGCTTTAACCATACTAATTTCAGTTCCTTTGGATACATACCCAGACATGGGATTACTGGGTCGTATGGTAGTTCTAATTTTAGTTTTTTGAGGAAGTTTCATACCGTTTTCCATAATGGCTATACTGATTTACATTCCTACCAGCAATGTATTAGAGTTCTTTTTTCTCTGCTTCCTCTCTGACACTTGTTATCTCTCATCTTTTTGACTAAAGCCCTTCTGACAGATGTGAGGTGATATCTCATTGTAGTTTTAATTTGCACTTGCTTAATGATTGGAATAATTAGTAGCACTGAGCATATCTTTCGTGTACCTATTGGCCATTTGGTTTTTTGTTTGTTTGTGTGTTTTTAGTAATGTCTGTCCAGGTCCTTTGTCTATTTTTAAATTGGATCATTTGTTTTCTTACTATTGAGTTTGAGTTGTTTCTATACTTTAGATCTTAACTCCTCATTAAATGTATGGTTTGGCTGGGTGCAGTGGCTCATACCTGTAATCCCAGCACTTTGGGAGGCCTAGGTGGGTGGATCATTTGAGATGAGGAGTTTGAGATCAGCCGGGCTGACATGGTGAAACCCCATCTATACTGAAAATACAAACATTAGCTGGGCGGTAGTGGCACGTGCCTGTAATCCTACCTACTTGGGAGGCTGAGGCAGGAGAATCGCTTGAGCCTGGGAGGCAGAGGTTGCAGTGAGCTGAGATTGGGCCACTACACTCCAGTCTAGGTGATAGAGTGAGACCCTGTCTCTAAATAAATAAATAAATAACTAAATGTATGGTTTGCAGAATCTGTGGACTGCCTCTGTTTCATTTGTTGTGCAGAAGATGTTTACTTTGATACTATCCCATTTGGCTATTTTTGCTTTTGTTGCCTGTGCTTTTGTGGCCGGCCATATCCAAAATATCATTGCCCAGGTCAATGTTGTGGAGCTTTCCTCGTATGTTTTCTTCTAGTAGTTTTACGCTTTCAAGTCTTATATTTAAGTCTTTAATCCATTTTGAGATGCTTTTTGTATATGGTATGAGGATCTAATTTCATTGTTTCTCTCGTTATACAGTGAGCTCTTTTATTCTATGTACACAGGTTTCCTTTCATCTCAGAACAATTTTATTTCTTTTTTTTAACTTTATTTTAAGTTCAGGGGTACCTGTATAGGATTTTTATGGAGATAAACTTGGGTCATGGGGGTTTGCTGTACAGATTATTTTGTCACACATGTATTAAGCCAAGTAGTACCCACTAGTAAGATCACTTATGAACAAAAATATTTTTCTAAATAGCATGACACGTTACAAGTTTTTTTTTCTTTGACAGGCACACGAGACTGTCTCTATGCTTACACAAGTCTGGCCAGAAGGATCTGACATTCGGCGTGTCTTTTGTGTTACCTCATGCTCATTATCCTTGAGAATGTACCATCGCTTTTTAGGAAACAGAGAGCCCTCCTCCGGTCAGGAAACTGAGATCCAACAGGTGTGGTTGTTATAACTTTACTGAGAAATACTATTTCTCTCCACTTTTGAAATTTTGTTGATTTGTATCTTTCATTTCCTCTATTTGGTACTTCATATTTTTCTCTTATTTATATAAACTTCAAAAAATAAAACTGAAACTTGTGTCTATCAGGAAACACTTACTGTGCCATTAAATGATTTAATGTTTTACTATGTGGATGTTTCACTTAGTATATATTTAGTCTAAAGCATCCAAAAGAAAACGAAACAAGACAGGGTATTAGCACTTGGCGGAGGCCTAATATGCTACTGTGTTTTGGGCTTTTTGTATGCATTGTGCCATTAATCCTCACAACAGCATTGCGAGAAAGGCATTAGTACTCCCATTCCACCTACGAGAACACTGAAGTTCAAATAGTCCAGGTAACGTTTTTCAAACCAAAGGTACTAAATAGCAATGTGGATTGAGCTCAGGTCCATCTTGTGCAGGTTCCACAATACCAAACTGCCTTTTTTTTTTTTTTTTTTTTTTTTTTTGAGACTGAGTCTCGCTCTGTCGCCCAGGCTGGAGTGCAGTGGCTCGATCTCGGCTCACTGCAAGCTCTGCCTCCTGGGTTCACGCCATTCTCCTGCCTCAGCCTCCCAAGTAGCTGGAACTTACAGGCGCCCACCACCACGCCCGGCTAATTTTTTTGTATTTTTAGTAGAGATGGGGTTTCACCATGTTAGCCAGGATGGTCTCGATCTCCTGACCTTGTGATCCACCCGCCTTGACCTCCCAGAGTGCTGGGATTACAGGTGTGAGCCACCGCGCCCGGCCCCAAACTGTCTTTTAAAAGAACATTCGTACTGTAGTGTCTTAGCATTCATCCTAGCTGGAGAGATACTAAAGTTTTCAACCTTCTTTATGGCCAATAGGGTCCATTAAGAATCTGTTGGCCAGTCTGGATTCTTTCCCTCAATATACAGTTGTCTCTACGTATATGTGCTTATGGACGTGCATGTTTACACATACACACACACACACACACACACTCAGACGCATGTGTATACATACTATTCTGTATACAATCTACCTGCTGTGGGATTCTTGGCTAAAGATTTATATTAAAGAGAAATGAAGTTTCTGAACATTTCAGAAATGTTCAGGGCTCATTATCTTTTACTTAGCATCCTTATAATTGTTTTTCCAATTATCAGACTGAATATAATTTTAGTGAAACATTTTTTCATAACTAGACATAGTATTTTAAATCACTCTCACAAAAATGATACTAAGTCAAATCTGCCTCTCTGGAATTTCTAATGATTAGACTCTATTTGGCCTTCTGGAGGTGCCCTGATGAAATCTTACACTTGCTTTGTTGACAGCCCTGCAAATGTTTGAAGATAGCTATGACGTTCTTGTCCCATGATGTCAGATGTGTCCACTTCTTTACCTGTGTTCTCGCAGGGCAGATTTTTCAGATATATTACCGTCCTGGTGTCCTCGCCCTGGTCATTTTCAATATTACATTTAAAATATGATGCCTTGGATGGAATAGAGCATTTAATGTGTGACTCCATCAAGGTAGAGGCCTGTGAAAATACAACTTCATTAGTTGCTCGATCAGCTCATGTAGAGTTCGGCTTAACTAAAAATCCTGAAAAATGTTTTATTTTAACTGCTATTCAGCCGGCAGCTTCCCATTCCACTTACCTCACATCTGTATAAATGCAGTAGAGTTTATGTTATAAAGAAAAGGAAAGTTAAAAAATGTAGAATGAAAAATGTAATGATTCAGCTGGGCACAGTGGCTCACACCAGTGATCCTAGCACTTTGGGAGGCCGAGGCGGGTGGGTTACCTGAGGTCAGGAGTTTGAGACCAGCCTGGCCATGGTGAAACCCCACCTCTACTAAAAATACAAAAATTAGCTGGGCATGGTGGCAGGTACCTATAATCCCAGCTACTCGGGAGGCTGAGGCAGGAGAATCACTTGAACCTGGGGTCAGAGGTTGCCGTGAGCTGAGATTGTGCCACTTCACTCCAGCCTGGGTGAAAAAGCAAAACTCTTTGTCTCAAAAAAAAAAAAAAAAAAAAAAAGGAATAATTCATGATTCCTGCACGGCAAAGGTGGCTGCCAGCTTCTGTGGTCCTACATGCTTATTATCCAGTGTCACATCCTGCTGTTCTCCGGCTTACCTTCTTTATTTTATTCAGGTGAACAGTAACTGCTTAACCCTGCAGGAGATGGAAGATTTGTGTAAACTGCACTGTCTCACTGTGGTTTTTCTACTCCATCTGCCTCTTTCTCAAAGAGCTTGTGCTAGAGTCGTCACTTCCCATTGGGCTAAGGACATGAAGCCTTTATTACAAATGGTAAATGGATTCTTTATTAGTTTACTATTTTTGTGTTTTGAATGTTTGGTAGATAAAAACTGCAGTAACTTTCAAAATTCCCTTTTTTGGGACTACCGTTAGCCCCCTGAGGGCTATGAAACTTTAATGGGCTACATCAATCACTTTCCAATTTCGGCATCTATGTTTAGGAGAACTAACAAATAGCGTAATAGAGATCTAACCTAAGGAAGAAACCTCTCTGTTTTTCCTTTGTTAAATCTCTGCCAAGGTCAGATTTTTGTGTTATCAACCATAGTTGATGGTTGGTGATCACAGTGGTTTAAGAGGAACTGAAGAAATCAGTGTAGTAGTTTATTACTTTCAACTGTTATAGAGAATATTTAGAGACAATTTGGAGACTTTAGGAAACTAGAAGCAAAAACAGAAGAAAAACTTCCCTGGAGGACCACCACTTTAATCAGTGCGGATAACTGTTAACATTTTGGTTTATTCTTTTTATTTTAAATGCATATATTTTTCTGATGTTTTATTGTTTCTTATATTGGAGCTCTCTATATATACCTATATTTTTTTTCCCTTCATGTTTTTCTATTTTCTTTCACAATATTAGTATCATTTTTTAATGGCTACTAGTTATCTTTTAGTACCATGGTTTACTTACCCATTTCTCTATTATGGAATATTTAGAAGACTTTGATAGTTATATTATAGATGCTGTTATTCTCTTTGTATATAAGCCTTTTTCTTTAATTTGGGGTTATTGATTTTGGCTTGAGAGCTAGAAATGGGATTAAAGGAACAATTGGCACGAACTTTTTTAAGGATCATGATATATATACTGAAAATGTTCAGCGAAAGCATTTTATGACCAATTAAGTAGGAAGCCAGTCCACAAACATTTAGTGCATTGTGCTAATCACTGGGATAGAGTGAGAAAAATAAAAACATATTTACCCTTCCCACTCCAACCCCTTCATACAGCTACATTTTCCAGAGAAGACAGATACTAAATTTTAAAAGTAATTATAAGGACAGAACCTTAGAATGCTTTATAATCTGATAATAACAAGATCCAACATAGTCTGAAAACAATGGTTCTTCTTAAGAAAGAAAGAGAGGCGGGGCACAGTGGCTCACGCCTGTAATCCCGACACTTTGGGAGGCTGAGGTGGGTGGATCCCAAGGTCAGGAGATTGAGACCATCCTGGCTAACATGGTGAAACCCCATCTCTACTAAAAATATACAAAAAATGTTAGCCAGGCATGGTGGCGGGCACCTGTAGTCCCAGTTACTCAGGAGGCTGAGGCAGGAGAATGGCGTGTACCCGGGAGGCGGAGGTTGCAGTGAGCCGAGATTGCACCACTGCACTCCAGTCTGGGAGACAGAGTGAGACTCCATCTCAAAAAAAAAGAAAAAAAAAAAAAGAAATGAAGGGAAATGAAGTGACCCAAGTCCTGGAGGAAGAGAAGGAGTTAGCAGGATGGAGAGAAGATGAAACTGGATTCTAGGGCATGAAGCAGCATGTGTAATTATCCTGAGGATGGCATAACCGAGGAACTGAGATACATCTATCATAGCAGGGGTAGGAAAAATATGGGAAAGTGATGAAGCTGAAGAGGCAGGTAAGAGACAAGTCACATAGGATTCTGTAGGCCCTGTTAAGAGAATGGAGATGTAACTTGATAGAAGCACAATGAGGATCCACTGGATGGTTTCAAATAGATGAGTGGCACTTGCATTTGCAAAAACTTTCCCTGGCTTGCAATGCAGAGAGTGCATTGGAGAGGCAAAACTGGGGATTTGGGGAAATTAGGTGGCTGTTACCTCAGTCACGTAAGTGTAGATGGTGTTAGGGACCAGCGAGAGGTAAGTAGGGATGAATAGCAGTGGGCAATTTTAAAGGTTATTTAAGGTGAAGAATGACAAGTTTAGTGTTTGAGTGTGGGGAATGAGGGAAAGGAAGGAGTCAAATAATTCCTAGACCCCTGGCTTCAGCATTTGTGGGGATGCTGCCATTGTATGAAGGGCATGTTAGTGGGGAAGGATCGTGAGTTTCTTTTTTTGGAAATATCAAGTTTAAAGTGCCAAAGAAATGTCCACATGGAGATATCTAGTAAACAATTTGAAATAATGGTTTGGACTTAGAAGGGTGGAATGGGCTGGAGATAAAGTTTAGGAATCATTACTCTATGGATGTTAATTGAGGCTCTGCTAAGACATGAAATTATTTTGGAAGAGAGATATGGTAAGAGAGCTGAGGACAGGGAGCTCAAATATTCCAATATTAAACACTTAATTATGGGTTGAGACGCTGGCAAAATACACCGAGAAGGAACTACTTAGATAAATGGGAATAAAATCAAGGAGAATGGGTTTTCCTGAAGGTCAAAGGAATTGAGCAGTTCAAAAGGTGGATGTGGTTAATAGTATCAGCTGCTATAGAAGACAGTAATAGGTTGAGGACTGAAAATACATTGGTTTTAATGAAACAGAGCTCACTATTGATCATAATTAAGAGACTAAGGTCTAGGTTATACTTTTAGCTAACAGAAAACATTAGTTTTTAATTAGACATAACAATGATCCTCTTATGTCCTCATTTTGCAAAGGAAAAACTTGGACTCAGCTATGTGGTCCATGAGCACAGCTAATGAATGATCAAGTTGAGATCTGACTTCACTCTGTCCACTTTCCAAATATTTGCCCTATGGAGTAACAGCTGATCAGCCCATAGTCAGCCATCCTTCCTGCCTTTCCCATACTCCATGCCTGATTTTTGGTAACACTCTGTAGTGTGAAGTGTAATTTCATGTAGCCCCTAATCTTTTCACAATAAAAGAAATTTTTGACATTTTTTGAGGCCTCTTGAGAAAGCAACTAAGCAAATCGTGGAAGGGATCGTTCCATGAGGTTTACTCTGAATCTTGAAGCATAGAGGCCAACCAGGTAGGTGGATGGGAATCTTAAAAGTTTGAAGGATTTAGCATCTTCTAGTTCCCTGAACACTCAAACACATTTTTTTAAAATGCTCTTTTGACCTAAAAGTTAAAACTGAATATATTAAAATCTAAATAAAGAACAGAAGCACATTTCAAAGCAGAAGTATTTCTGTAGCTTTGGGATTCTATCTGTGGGTAACAGTGTGAGAAAAATACTATTTTAAGAGTCAAATGCAGATTTCATTGATTCAGGATAAATAACTATACAAAATGCTTTTTTGGATCAGTTTTTATTTTATTTTATGCTTTAATTCCTTAAGGTGTAAAGCATTCACCATTACCCAGCCTGAATGGGCTTACATTAACAAGAATTGGAATGACCCTGCCCACTGCCTTTCAGTTCAAAAGCATATGAACCCTATAGTTTATTGCTAATATGAATATTGCCAATAATTTAGTTTTCTTTTCAATTTTCAGAAAAAATGGTGTGAATATTTCATCTTAAGAAATATACATACTTTTGAATTTTGGAATCTGAATTTAATTCACCTTTCTGACTTAAGTGATGAGCTTTTGTTGAAGAATATTGCTTTTTACTATGAAAATGAAAATGTAAAAGGTACCATCTCAGTATATTATAATCATTATACTTGCATCCACAGATAAACTTTATAAGGAATTTAAAACTACAAAATAATTTTTCTGTACTTTCAACATATAACATAGCAATTATTTTCATCTTTGTTCACATATGTATGTAATATTTTAGTTGCAGTCAGAGGGAATGCTGTATTTTAAAATATGTTTTTCACTTAATATTACATTGAAAGTATTTCAGGAGAAAATATATGTTTGTGTGTCCAGCATTTTCAGTTAATTTCAAAAGTTGAACTTTTCATTTAAATGCACGCATAATATTTCTTCATAAAATTTAATTAGTTTAATTATTTCACTACTATTGAGATATTTAGGAAATTTAATTTTTTTCTAAAAGATAAGGCTAATTTGTATGTTTTTATATGTAATTTGTTTTTCTTTCTTTAAAATCTTTTCTTAGGGTAAGGTTTCTGATGTTTCCTAATAGTAAAACCAAACGATACAAAACAAAAACATATTTGGACAGAACTCTGTCTGACTGAACATTATCGAAGCTGTGATGTGGTTCCTTCATATTGTAATCATTGTAATGAATTAACCGCATATAAACTTAACAATCCTTTACCAATTTTGTCATCTCTCAAAAATTAAAGTTTTTATTCTGTTTTGTTGGTTGTAAAGTTATGTGTGGCATAACATTTTTATTACCTTAAAGAGAAGTTAAATGTTCACGATGCATTTTGTGAGATAATATACTTACAAAGTTAATACTTAGTTATTAAAATGAAAAACAAGATAAACTTTACGATCTGTATCTCGTAGTCAACACTAGTGACCATTTTCATTTATGTCCAGTGTGGAAGTCACCAAAACTTTCACTATGTGGAAAGTATTTCAGAATTCCATGAATTTACTCAAAATGTGACTAATGATTCTTTGTATGGGTGTGGATGGCTTCTACTATTTAGTGTTTTTAATTGTTATGTAGGCCTACATTTGAATTTGGGAGATACCATTATGAAAGATTATGAATATCTCTGGAATACCGTATCAAAGTTGGTCAGAGACTTTGAGGTTGGACAGCCATTTCCTCTGAGAACAACAAAATTTTGTTTTCTTGAAAAGAAACCATCACCAATCAAAGGTAATAAATTTCTCAATTAATCTGAAATGAAAACATTATTCCTCTGAAAATGTTTAGGAAATACCACTAATTCAATGCTGCAAGTATAAATAATTTTCTGGTACTTGAATTTTAATAATAATAATAAATTACCTTTATTCTTATATCCTTGGAGTGGTATGCTATGACTATAATTATGAAGATTTACATTTTGCTTATAATTAATATTGTTTCAATTAAAAAACACAGCCAAACATATGTGACTTCCATTTCTAGCAATATGGCAGTTATAGCTCAACAGAAAAATCTCTTTGTGTAAAGCACTTGAGATGCTGAATAAGAGACACCAAACATCTTTTTATATCATTATAGCTAAGCTCAAAACATCCTAGGGGTTGAAAAAGTTAGGGAAGGCCACATGGGCTCTCCGCCTCTTTTAGGCAGCAAGTTGCAGGGGCTTAAATAAGAAAGCATCCGAACAAACACAGGCACAGGGAGCACCAGAAGGATCCCAGGCAGAGCAATGGTGGTTTACCTGGAATCATGAACCAGACATTCAATAGAATACAAAGTCATTAATTTGTCTATTATCATCATATACATGATATGTAATATCTATCTATCTATCTATGTATCTGTCTATCTGTCTGTCTGTCTCGTGTGTATGTGTGTGTGTGTATAAAATCAAAGAGGACCCAAAAGAATACTGTAATCATATCAAATAATTTCATTACCATCTGTATTTTCCCTACTTCTTTTTTATTTCATTTCATGAAAATCTATATATGTGTGTATATGTGTATGTATATGTATATAGATATATAATCTCTGAGGCTTCCATCGTCAAACTCTTTGTCTTATAATAAGGAATAATAAAAGGAATTCACATTTGAAAATAAAAGACATGGGTATTTTTCTTTATCTTCCTTCCTTCCTCCCTCCCTCCCTCCTTCCCTCCCTGCCCGGCTTGCTTGCCTTTCTTTCTCTTGCTTTTCTTTCTCTCTCTTTCTTCCTTCCTTCCTTCCTTCCTTCCTTCCTTCCTTCCTTCCTTCCTTCCTTCCTTCCTCCTTTCCTTTCCTTTCCTTTCCTTTCCTTCCCGGCTTGCTTGCCTTTCTTTCTCTTGCTTTTCTTTCTCTCTCTTCCTTCCTTCCTTCCTTCCTTCCTTCCTTCCTTCCTTCCTTCCTTCCTTCCTTCCTTCCTTCCTTCCTTCCTCCTTTCCTTTCCTTTCCTTTCCTTTCCTTTCCTTTCCTTTCCTTTCCTTTCCTTTCCTTTCCTTTCCTTTCCT